>NC_091151.1:13040626-13209603 GCF_040958095.1 Procambarus clarkii
GCCGGCCCGCGCCACACTGCCCGCCGCCGCGCCTCTTGACTAGCTTGGCCTCACGGGTCAACTACCTGTGACGTCATTCACCTCACCTGACATGAGGCCGCCTCACATACAAATGATTCACAAGTAAAGTCACTTCAACAATATTAAGAGAGTTTATTTCTATTAATGTGAAGTATGAGCAAGTGTGAGTATGTATTAAAAGTACATACTTCACTACTGGACATTAAACCCACTACCACACCCACCTAGTAGCTTGGAAGCTCCATAACGCCTTCTGTAACTTATGTTGGGGTCTAAGCCAGGGGCCAGGTACAGCAACCAGTTACGGTGTTCAGCGTCCCGTGTGTGTGTGTGTGTGTGTATTTACTGTGTGCCTGTAGGGTCGGGATCACTATATCCCGTGCTACATGGACATTCCCTTCCGCGTACCTAAATCTAAAACAAACATGTAGGGCCGAACTCTTAGCTCTTTGACTCCACCTTGCGAATCGCTGGTTGCGTAATTTACCGACTCCAGCCCTATTATTTTCCTTTCATGTCAACCACATGTGTTTTTTCCTCTCTCACACACATCACCAGGAAGCAGCCTGCAACAGCTGTATAGCTCCCAGGCATCTATTTACTGCTGGATGAAAAGATACATCAGGTGGAAGGAAATCTGCCCATTTCCTCTGTCTCGACCGGGAATCAAACCCGGGCCCTTAGAACAACGACCCTAGAGTGCTATACACTGTTGCAAGGACTCGTGCATGCATGTTTGTGTTTGTATAAACTTGCCTAGATGTACTCACCTAGATGTGCCTGCAGTGTCAAGCTAGGCTCCTAACCCAGCCTTCTAAACATTCTTACATTATTGCAATGTCTACTTTCTCACGCTTGAATAATATTTACACACATTTTTTTTAATCTAATTAGTTTCAACGACTTCAACGTTTACCCAGTTCCATTTATTGACAGCTCTGACACTGAAAAAGTTCTGTCTGACGTCCATGTGACTCATTTGGGTCTCTAATTTCCTTCTATGACCCCTCGTTCTGCTGTTCTTTGCTTTGAACAGTATTATTTTTTCTGCCTTGTCAATTTCCCTTAGAATTTTATATATTATCATATCCCCTTCTCTCCCCTTTCCTACAGTGTGGTACGGTCCAGTTCTCTGTCTTTCCTTATAGCTTAAACCCTTCAGCTCAGGAACGAGTCTCGTTGCAAATCTTTGGACCTTTTCTAGTGTCTTCTTCTTCTTCTTTTTCTTCGTGTCCATTTATAGGCAAGGGTTCCATGCTCGGGATCCATATTCAAGTGTGCGTCTCACCTTCGCTGTATATAGGGACCGGAAAGCCCCCCCTTGTCCAATTGTCTGAAGGATACACGGATGTTATCCAGTATGTCGTTATATGCAGCTGTTATTCTGCTAATGTGAGCTTCTGGCATCACAAATGGCGTTATGTCCACTCCAAGAATTTTTCCATCCGATAAAATAATCTGCTTTCCATTTATTCTATATTGCTGTACTGGTCTTAGTGCGCCTGTTCCCTTCCTCATAACTTTACATTTGGCTGGGTTAAACTAACAGCCATTTTTGAAGCATGTCCAAATTTGATTGAATGCCTCACAATCACTGTCCTGACTTCTCATTAGCTTAGCATCATTTGTAAATATTGATAAAGGAAAATATTTCGTCTGTTAGGTGATTGCCATAAATTTTAAACAGTTTGGGTCCTAGAAGCGACCCTTGTGGTACTTCACTTGTAACTTCTCTCTCCACTCTGATATGTCTGCCCTTTTACTTCCTTCTTTAGATATATATATTCTCTGACCACACTAAGACTTTTCCTGTTACGCCAGCCTGCTCCTCTAATTTCAGTACGAGTCTTTCATGCAGGATCGTATAAAATGTTTCCTCGCAGACGACGAATATGCATTCTGCCCATCTTTCTGTCTTGTTTGATTTCTGCCTTCATCTTATAGCATTCCAGCAAGTTTATCAAGTAGGATTTTTTCCTTTATTAAAATCGTGCTGGCGCCTCGAAACAAAATTTATTTGTTCAAAACGTTGCACTAGCCCGCTACGGATCAGTTTCTCTAACTTGTAGGGAATACTTGTCAGTAATGCGGGTCTGTGTTTAACGGTTTGTCTTCCCCCTTTCTTGTAGACTGGTGCCACATTACACATTCATTTAAAGAAAATTAAATATTATGGCAAGTGGGTTGCAGAATGTTTCAGTTGCCTCTCTCGGTATTCATGGCAATATTGTGTCTGGTTCCAAGGTCCGTTACCGGTATTGGCAGCAGCAGCAGCAGCAGCAGCAGCAGTCTAGCAGTGAAGCAGGAGCGAGTCTCCAGTCTAGCCTTGAGGGAGGTAGCAGAGCCGAGGCTTGTGTCTAGCATTGGCAGCAGCGACAGTCCAAACACAGAGGAAGCAGCAACTCCACAGTAGTGGAAGCCTTGAGCCTCGCCTCTCAGTTACATCGTCGAGCTCCGTCTCCCCCCAGGTTTTTTTTTTTTTTTTTTTTTTTTATATATATATACAAGAGTTATTACATTCTTGTACAGCCACTAGTACGCGTAGCGTTTCGGGCAAGTCCTTAATCCTATGTTCCCTGGAATACGATCCCCCGCCGCGAAGAATCGTTAGATGTCAAATATCAGATAGTCAAATATTAGAATCGGTTATGTCAAATATAACTGGACACACCAAGATCTGCCCACCCAACCCACACACACAAGACAAATGAGGTCCCTACCCGTCACAGGGTGGACAAATTTGGTCCCTATTCCCTCTCCTCCCCCACACCCCCAACGGATTGATCTGAACACACCCCACCAACAGACACCACACCAACAGACCATCCTGTCTAATTAAAAATAGCATTGCTCTTCGCTCGTATGTGCGCTTTGGCCAAAAATGGATGAAATTTGAAATGAAATCGGCTCACGAAAGTGATGTACTGTCCCGTTTTCAGTTTGAGTCGTCTGGATTACTCGGGAAGGTAAATTTCAATTAACGTTTTTCATGACTTTTGAAAGTTTGGTAGGTTGGGAGGGAAGAAATTCTCCTAGGACCCTTAACTTACCGTTTTGGAAAAAATTCAACATTTTAATTTGTTAATGTTCATATTGCATCCATTCTCTGCCATAGGGTTAAACGGCCAAATTCCTACATTATTTGTAAGAGGACAGGTTGCATGACCACGAGACCACAAGTGTGGCTGGCCTACTCATGTGTCTTACACCGGTTCCATGATGACTCTTTACAGTCATCAGTCAGATAAGGTTATAATACATTCATACTAACAATATACACAAACAGATTGATTATGGCTTAGTGAAATTAATGTTGACCGTCTAATTACGCTAAAACCAAATTTAATAATTATTAACCCTCCCCAATTTGTGAAAAAGTTATTTAACTGGTGACAAATTACACACAGTTCAATCCGAAGTAATAAATAAAATTACAATAAATTCACATTAAATTTAGATAAATCACCGTGACAAGGTAACTGAGGAAAGGAAGATAGAAGCACAAACCAGTGAATCTGTACGATGGTACAACATGGTTGCAGCTGGCAATCCCAATCATTATGGCCGAAGAGGACGACGACGACGAGAGAATCAGTAATAGCGAGAATCCGTCTGGGATACAAATATCCATGGAGATATGGAATGGAAACAACAGTTGATCAGCGAAGTTGCAGAATCTGTGGTGAGAGTGATGGACACCGCCTTGACCACTATCTACGTGAATGTGAACACCTGAGAGACATTAGGAATGTGTGTAGAATAATGAACCCCACATTGTTTGAGTTAGGAAAACACTATTTGTCAAATATTGATACTGTTCTTAAAAGATTTCCCCATTTTGCACCCGCAAGATAACGTAAGCTTTTAAGGGTTGATAAATGTTAATCTTTTGTTTGAGGAGCTGTTCACTTGAGACAGTTAAGCAAGTCCCAGCAGTGTCTGGGTACAAGTGACAGGATGAACAACCCAGCGGGTTTTCTTCCTATTGGGGAGTGTTGTACATTCTGCTATGGCGGTATGTTCACTCAAGATGAGTGGCGCTGCCCAATAAACTCGCCCCTCGGGGCAAAATTTAAAAATTTAATTAAGATAAATCAATTATTCACCGGTAAATTTCCCACAGAGGGAGGGGGGGGGGGGAAGAGACCTCGTTTATGTCTTCTGTGAGGGGCTGGGTGGGTAGATCTGTGTGTGTCCAGTGATATTGGCATAACCTGTTGGGAAGACGGACGTCTGGTACTTTAATTGTGGTACCTATGGGCTCAATTTAGGGGTATTTCAACGGCTGGCAGTTAGTTGGCTATTAGTAATTGGTGAACGAGTGTCGCGAATGTAGAGATGTTCCAACTGGACATGTGGATTGTCAATTTCACACAGGCTTTAGCAAGGGCCATCATCTCGTCCACCTTCGGACTCGGGAGTGGAGCAAGTTGTTAGTGTTGGCAAGTAGATGCGATGACGGGTGTGGACTGCAGTGAGGCGCTGGGTTGAGGGCTTGGAAGTATAGTCTGGGTGTGAGTGGAGTGGTTTCTGAGTGTGGGGTGGAAGAGAGGTGCTCGAGTTTGTTGTACTGTGCTTCACACATTGCTAAGAATAGCCTTCCCTGTGGGGCATTGACCGTGTACAGACACGTGGGGTCTTATATATATTGCTCTTGTTAGGCCAGTTTTAAATTATGCAGTTCAGTTTTGGTCGCCATACTACAGTGGACAAATTCAAAAACCTTTATTTACATTCTCTAGAAAAGCGAAGAGTTAGGGCGTGACATGATTATTGTGTACAAGTGGATAAATGGGCATAACTAGGGAGATATTAATGAGGTATTACATATTTCACTGAACAGAACGCGAAACAATAGATATATACTGAACAAGTTTAGATTTAGGAAAGACTTGGGTAAATACTGGTTCGGTAACAGGGTTGATTGTCGAAAAAATTATAGGGTAACATAACAGCCGTAGGATCTCTTGAGTTTGGGTGGATATAAATAGGAGCTGCTAGGTATGAGCCTATAGACCCTCTGCAGTTTCCTTCATTCCTGTTCTAATGTTTTTATTCTTGCTGCCGACTTGTTCATGCTCTATCAAAATTATTCCATGATTAAGAGTCACATATACTGGAATAATATACACTCGGTCTTCAAGAACTTATCGTATACCACCACCACACACTTCAAAGAATATTTAATAATTGATCATCTCCGCTGGACCTTCACCGTGCTTGTAAAAATATATTTAGTTCCCATAATAATGTTCATAAACATTTTCAGTAGATACTACTGTCGTTGTCAGTCTTTGAACATTATCAACAGCATCTTCATTAATAATATAAGACTAGTAGAATCTTCAAGTTCTTTTGTTGATGTCTAATGCACAATGATACGAAGCATCTGATTTGATGTTAATAAACCAATGTTGTCCTCAATGATTTAAAACCTAAATCACTTGTATACAATTTCAACTTAGATTCAACAGAGCAGAAGTTGTTAAATACATATTGTCAAAATCTTACTGAAGCGATCATACGAGTCATAAATACTCTCACTCCGCCCAAGTAAAACAAACAAGCAATACTTAGTGGGCCAGCCAGAGGCTGGCCCACTAAGGGCCACACTAAGGGCCCACTAAGGGCGCGGACCCACATTAAGGCCCGCGCAGCAATATCCCTGCAAAAAAAAAAAAAAAAAAAAAAAAAAAAAACATAAAACTTGTATACATGTCATACCTGCAATGTGTTCCTGTATTGTAACCCGAGCTTCCTCACATATCTGTAGCGCCCACACACACATACCTGGAGCTCACACACACACACACACACACACACACACACACACACACACACACACACGGACAGAAACCGACTTGTAAAGGTGGTGTTTACAAACGAAACCACGAAGGAGGACATTCTCGAAAGGAAGAGTCGTCTGCAGCATGTGGAGGGATACAAAAAAGTTTTCCTGCAGAGGGACAGGACGAAGGAGGAGAGAGCCAGGGCAGCAGAGGCAAGGAGGAAGCGCAGGGAGAGAGGAGCAAACCAGGAAATCACAGCTCCCAACACAACAGTCCCAGAGACAAGAGGAGAACCCAAAACCAGCATCCCAGCAACACCAGAGGGGAGGGCAACCCCACCACCCCCCTCTGCATAGAAACCCTCCCTTCCCCTCACCCTACCTGCCCCCACCCAACCCACCCTCCCTCCCTCCCCACCCCATTCTGACCCTGACACCCCTTCCCCATTCCCATCATGTCCCCCCTCCCACCTTTTCCCCCCTGTCCCCCCCTCCCCTTCATCCCATACCCTCCCTATCCCTCCTCCCCCCTCACCCCGTATCCTCCATGTCCCCCCTACCTCCTTAACCCCACCCTACCTGTCCCCCCTTTCCTTAAACCCCCACCCCCCACTCCAAAATCCTCTGAGACCCTGCAAACCACCTCACAGATCCTCTCACCCACGGAACAGCTTCCAACACCAGCAGAATGCTCGCCAAGAAAGGGACAAGAAAATGGACAGAAGAAAGTGAGCTTCAAGGCGATGTACACTAACAAAGATGGGATTTCAAATAAAACAAGTGAACTTGGAGAATGGGCACTAGAATAATAAGAGAGAGAGCAGCTTCTGTGGCTAGCAGGAACGGATCCAGACTTCTAATCATGGGAGACTTCAACCATGGGAAGATAGATTGGGGGAACAGAGACCCACATGGAGGCCCTGACACATGGAGTGCTAAACTGCTGGATGTGGCAACAAGAAACTTTCTAAGTCAACACGTCAAGGGACCGACAAGAATGAGAGGAGGGGATGAACCAGCCTTGCTTGATCTGATATTTACCCTAAATGAGTCGGATATAAGGGAAGTTAAGTTGGAAGCCCCCTGGGAATGAGTGATCATAGTGTATTGAGCTTTGAGTACCTGGTTGAGCTGGGAATTATCACCCCCAAAAAAGAACTGGGAACCAAAGAGCTGGCGTACCGAAAGGGAAACTATGAGGAAATGAATAAATTCCTATGGGATATACATTGGGACACAGAACTCGGAACCAAGTCCGTACAAGACATGATGGACTATGTCACCCAAAAATGTCAGGAGGCTGTAAACAGGTTTGTCCCAGCCCGACAGGAAAAAACAGAGAAGCAAAGGAAGAATCCGTGGTTTAATAAGGAATGTATGAAAGCAAAGGAGCTGAACAAAAGGGCATGGAGGAACTTCCGTAATAACAGAACACCAGAAAGTAGAGAGAGATACCAGAGAACCGGGAACGAATATGTCAGTGTGAGAAGAGCAGCTGAGAAAAGGTATGAAAATGATATAGCTAATAAAGCCAAGACCGAACCAAAGCTACTACACAGTCACATCAGGAGGAAGACAACAGTGAAGGAACAGGTGATGAAACTTAGGGTGGGCGAGGACAGGCACACAGAGAATGACAGAGAGGTGTGTGAAGAACCCAACAAAAGGTTCCAGGAGGTCTTTACAATAGAACAGGGAGATGTCGCGGCGCTAGAAGAGGTGGCAGCAAACCAGGTGACCTTGGATAGGTTCGAAATTACAAGAGATGAGGTCAAGAAGCTCCTATTGGAGCTGGATGTGAGAAAAGCTGTTGGGACGGATGGAATCTCGCCATGGGTATCGAAAGAGTGTTGCGGAGCACTTTGCCTACCACTCTCCATAGTGTATAGTAGGTCACTGGAAACGGGGACCTACCAGAAATATGGAAGACTGCTAATGTAGTACCAATATACAAAAAGGGTGACAGACAAGAGGCACTGAACTACAGGCCAGTGTCTTTAACTTGTATACCATGCAATGTGATGGAGAAGATCGTGAGAAAAAACCTAGTAACACATCTGGAGAGAAGAGACTTCGTGACAACCCATCAACATGGGTTCAGGGAGGGTAAATCTTGCCTTACAGGATTGATTGAATTCTACAATCAGGTGACAAAGATTAAACAAGAAAGAGAAGGGTGGGCGGACTGCATTTTTTTGGACTGTCGGAAAGCCTTTGACACAGTACCCCATAAAAGGTTGATGCATAAGCTGGAGAAACAGGCAGGAGTAACTGGTAGGGCACAGTGGGTAAGGGAGTACCTAAACAATAGGAAGCAGAGAGTTACAGTGAGGGGTGAGACCTCAGACTGGCGTGAAGTCACCAGTGGAGTCCCACAGGGCTCTGTACTTGGACCTATCCTGTTTCTGATATACGTAAATGATCTCCCAGAGGGTATAGACTCATTCCTCTCAATGTTTGCTGACGACGCCAAAATTATGAGAAGGATTAAGACAGAGGAGGACAGCTTGAGGCTTCAAGAAGACCTGGACAAGCTGCAGGAATGGTCGAACAAATGGCTGTTACAGTTTAATCCAAGCAAATGTAATGTAATGAAGATAGGGGTAGGAAGCAGGAGACCAGATACAAGGTATCACTTGGGAGATGAAATACTTCAAGCGTCCGAGAGAGAGAAAGACCTGGGGGTTAATATCACGCCAGACCTGTCCCCTGAAGCTCATATCAAGAGGATAACAGCAGCAGCATATGCCAGGTTGGCTAACATAAGAACGGCCTTTAGAAACTTGTGTAAGGAATCTTTCAGAACATTATATACCACATATGTCAGACCAATCCTGGAGTATGCGGCACCAGCATGGAGTCCATTTCTAGTCAAGCATAAGACTAAAATGGAAAAGGTTCAAAGGTTTGCCACCAGACTAGTACCCGAGCTGAGAGGTATGAGCTACGAGGAGAGACTACGGGAATTAAACCTCACTTCGTTGGAAGACAGAAGAGTTAGGGGGGACATGATCACCACATTCAAGATCCTCAAGGGAATCGACAGGGTTGATAAAGACAGGCTGTTTAACAAAAGGGGCACACGCACTAGGAGACACAGGTGGAAACTGAGTGCCCAAATGAGCCACACAGATATTAGAAAGAACTTTTTTAGTGTCAGAGTGGTTGACAAATGGAATGCATTAGGAAGTGATGTGGTGGAGGCTGACTCCATACACAGTTTCAAGTGTAGATATGATAGAGCCCGATAGGCTCAGGAACCTGTACACTTGTTGATTGACAGTTGAGAGGCGGGACCGAAGAGCCAGAGCTCAACCCCCGCAAGCACAACTAGGTGTGTACAACTAGGTGAGTACACACACACAGGGCCACCAAAGAGGTTATTTTAGAAAGGAAGAGTCGTCTGCAGTATGTGGAGGAATACAAGAAAGTATTCCTGTAGAGAGACAGGACGAAGGAGGAGAGAGCCAGGGCAGCAGAGGCAAGGAGGAAGCGCAGGGAGAGAGGAGCAAACCAGGAAATCGCAGCCCCCAACACAACAGTCCCAGAGATAAGAGGGGAACCCACAACCAGCATCCCAGCAACACCAGAGGGGAGGGCAACAACTCCACCCCCCTCTGCATAGAAACCCTCCCTTCCCCTCACCCTACCTGCCCCCCACGCAAATGCTCACCCCCCCCTCCGCCCCCCACCCCATTCTGACCCTTTCACCTCTCCCCATTCCCACCATGTCCCCCCTCTCGCCTCCCCCCCCTTGTCCCCCTCCCCCTTCATCCCATACTCCCGATCCCTCCTCCCCCTCACCCCGTATCCTCCCTGTCCCCCCCCCATCTCCTTAACCCACACCCTACCTGTCCCCCTTCCCTTGCACCCCCTCCCCCACTCCAAAATCCTCTGAGACCCTGCAAACCACCTCACAGATCTTCTCACCCACGGAACAGCTTCCCACACCAGCAGAATGCTCGCCAAGAAGGGAACTAGAAAATGAACAGAAGTAAGTGAGCTTCAAGGCGATGTACACTAACATTGATGGGATTACAAATAAAACAAGTGAACTTGGAGAAAGGGGGACTAGAAGAAAACCCAGACATAATAGCACTCACAGAAACAAAGCTAACGAAAACCATAAACGCAGTGTTTCCACAGGACTACTATGTAGTGAGGAAAGAGAGAAGGGAGAGGAGGTGGTGGTGTAGCTTTGCTGATAAGAAAAGGTTGGAGTTTTGAAGAGATGGTAAATCAGAACTGTGAAGGTTTCAGTGACTACATATCAGGCACCATAGTAACTAGAGGACAGATAATTATAGTAGTAGTCATATATAACCCTGACAGAAGACCCAGACAGGAATATGATAGAAACAATATGGCCACCATCAATATAATAGAGAGCAGCAGCTTCTGTGGCTAGCAGGAACGGATCCAGACTACTAATCATGGGAGTCTTCAACCATGGGAAAATAGATTGGGAGAACGGAGACCCACATGGAGGACCAGACACATGGAGAGCTAAGCTGCTGGTCGTGGCAACAAGAAACTCTGTCAACTCGTCAAGGGACCGACAAGAATGAGAGGAGAGGATGAACCAGCCTTGCTTGATCTGATATTTACCCTAAATGAGTCGGATATAAGGGAAGTTAAGTTGGAAGCCCCTCTGGGAATGAGTGATCACAGTGTATTGAGCTTTGAGTACCTGGTTGAGCTGGGAATTATCTGCACCAAAAAGGAACTGGGAAACAAAGGGCTGGCGTACCGAAAGGGAAACTATGAGATGAATAAATTCCTAAGGAATACAATGGGACACGTAACTCGGAACCAAGTCTGTACAAGACATGATGGACTGTCACCCAAAAGTGCCAGGAGGTTGTAAGCAGGTTTGTCCCGGCCCGACAGGAAAAGAGAGAGAAGCAAAAGAAGAATCCGTGGTTTAATAGGGAATGTATGAAAGCAAAGGAGCTGAACAAAAGAGCATGGAGGAACTTCCGTAATAACAGAACACCTGAAAGTAGAGAGAGATACGCGCTACGGAAAAAATTGAAAATATAAAAACAGAAACCACGTACAAAACTCAGGCAAATCATAACATAGAACGAAAAGGCAATGTAAAGGATCTGGGTGTACTCATGTCGGAAGACCTTACCTTTAAAGAACACAATAAAGTAGCCGTCACAACTGCAAGAAAAATGACAGGTTGGATAACAAGAACTTTTCACACTAGAGATGCTATACCGATGATGATACTTTTCAAAACGCTTGTGCTCTCTAGAGTGGAGTACTGCTGCACAATGACAGCCCCTTTCAAAGCTGGAGAAATTGCTGACCTGGAGAGCGTGCAGAGATCCTTTACTGCTAGAATCCACTCAATAAAACATCTAAATTACTGGGACCGACTAAAGAGCCTAAACCTGTACTCCCTTGAGCGCAGGCGGGAGAGATACATAATAATTTACACGTGGAAAATATTAGAGGGGCTGGTCCCAAACCTGCACACAGAAATAACATCACATGAGACCAGGAGGCATGGCAGGATGTGCAGAATACCCCCGTTGAAAGCAGAGGTGCAACAGGTACTCAGAGAGAACTATCAACATCAGAGCCCAAGACTGTTCAATACGCTTCCACTACACATAAGGGGCATAAGTGGCCGACCCTCACAGTGTTCAAGAGAGAACTGGATAAGCACCTCCAAAGGATACCTGATCAACCAGGCTGTGACTCATACGTCAGGCTGCGAGCAGCCGCGTCTAACAGCCTGGTTGATCAGTCCAGCAACCAGGAGGCCTGGTCGACGACCGGGCCGCGGGGACACTAAGCCCTGGAAGCACCTCAAGGACCAGTGGGAGTGCATCGCAGGCCAGGCCTACCAGAGAACCAGGAACGAGTATGTTAGTGTGAGAAGAGCAGCTGAGAAAAGGTATGAAAATTATATAGCTAACAAAGCCATGACGAACCAAAACTACTACATAGTCACATCAGGAAGACAACAGTGAAGGAACAGGGGATGAAAGTTAGGGTGGGTGAGGACAGGTACACACAGATGACAAAGAGGTGTGTGAAGAACTCGACAAAAGGTTCCAGGAGGTCTTTACAATAGAACAAGGTGAAGTCACTGCGCTAGGAGAGGTGGCAGCAAACCAGGCGACCTTGGAAAGGTTCGAAATTACAAGAGATGAGGTTAAGAAATACTTATTGGAGCAGGACGTGAGAAAAGCTATTGGGCCAGACGGAATCTCACCATGGGTATTGAAAGAGTGTGCAGGAGCACTTTGTTTGTCAGAAATATGGAAGACGGCTAATGTAGTCTTAATATACAAAAAAGGGTGACACAAGAGGCACTGAATTACAGGCCAGTGTCCTTAACTTGTATATCATGCAAGGTGATGGAGAAGATTATGAGAAAAAACCTAGAAACACATTTGGAGAGATGAGACTTTGTGACAACCCATCAACATGGGTTCAGGGAGGGTAAATCTTACCTTACAGGCTTGGGAGGACCTATAGTAGTAGTAGCAGTGATATTGAACCCTCCACCAAATGACAGAAGACACAGGCAAGAGTATGACAGAAACAATATGGCAGATAACATATTGAGAGGGCAGGCTCTGCTGCCTGTAAAAATCGATCCCATCTGCTCATCATGGGGGACTTCAATCAAGGAAGGAAAGACTGGGAGAACACAGAACCGCACGGAGGAGAGGATACATGGAGAGCCAAACTAGTGGAGGTGGCGACAAGAAACTTTCTAAGCCAACATGTCAGGGAACCCACAAGGATGAGGGGAAACGATGAACTAGCGAGACTCGACCTAGTCTTCACTCTGCATGACTCCGACATAGGGAAATTGACTTCGAGGTCCCAGTAGGAATGAGCGATCACAGTGTACTGACGTTTGAGTATCTGGTCGAAGAAGGGCTAAAGTACTCGAGAAAGGGAACTGAAAGAAAAGGCTGGCATTCCGTGAGGGAAATTACAAGGAGATAAGAAAATTCCTAACGGATATAACATGGGAATCAGAGCTAAGGGGAAAGACGGCCCAAAACATGATGGAATACATCACGCAGAAGTGCAAGGAGGCAGCAGAAAAGTTTATCCCGGTTAAAAAGGTAAAAAATGAAATGCAGATGAGAAACCCATGGTTTAATCAGAGATGTAAGCTAACTAGCTTACATCTCTGATTACAACAAAGTAGCAAAGCAACAAAGTAAAACAGCATGGAGAAACTATAGAAATAACAGGACACTTGAGAGCTGAGAAAGTTACCAGAGAGACAGATGATTACGTCAGGGTGAGAAGAGAGGAAGAAGGGCAATATGAAAACGACATAGCAAGCAAGGCTAAGACCCAACTCAAATTGCTGCACAGCCACATCAGGAGAAGGACAACAGTGAAGGAACAGGTAATAAAACTGAGGATACGGGCAGACAGATTCACTACAAATTACAAAGAAGTGTGCGAGGAACTCAATATGAAGTTCCAGGAAGTCCTCATATTAGAACAAGGAGAAGTTCCAGAGATAAGAGAAGGAATAATTAACCAGGCACCGCTTAGAGGAATTTGAGATTACCAGTGGAGATGTAAGGAAGCTTTTACTAGAGCTGGATGTGACGAAGGCTATAGGCCCGAATGGAATATCGCCATGGATACTAAAGGAAGGAGCAGAAGCACTGTGCCTGCTACTCTCCATAGTGTAAAACAAATCACTGGTAACAGGTGAACTGCCAGAAATATGGAAAGAAGCAAACGTAGTTCCAATATTCAAGAAAGGGGATAGACAGGAGGCACTGAACTACAGGCTAATGTCCCAAACTTGCATACCATGCAAGCAAATGGAGAAAAAATTGTGCGAAAAAGCTAGTCGAACATCTGGAGCGAAGGAACTGTGTCACAACACCAACATGGTTTTCAGGGATGGCAAGTCATGCCTCACAGGATTAATTGAATACTACAATCAGGCAACAAGAATCAGACAAGCAAGAGAGGGGTGGGCAGACTGCATATTTTTAGATTGTCAAAGCATTTGACACAGTGCCACACTAGAGACTAGTGCGGAAGCTGGAGATGCAGACAGGAGTGAAAGGGAAGGTACTCCATTGGATAAGGGAGTACCTAAGTAACAGAAGGCAGCGAGTCACTGTGCGGGGTGAGGTCTCAGAGTGGCGATATTCAATAGTCACCAGTAGGGTCCCGCAAGGTTCAGTCCTTGGACCCATACTGTTTCTTATACATGTAAGTGATCTTCCAGGTGTATAGAATCATTCCTCTCATTGTTTGCTGATGATGCAAAAATTATGAGGATTAAGATGGAGGAAGACAGTACGAGACTAAAATGACCTAGACAAATTGCGTGAATAGTCTAACAAATGGCTACTAAATTTCAACTCGAGTAAATGTAAGGAAATGAAACTAGGCAGTGGAACAGGAGGCCAGACACAGGATACAGAATGGGAGATGAAGTCCTTCATGAAACGGACAGAGAGAAGGATCTAGTTGATATCACACCAACCCTGTCTTCTGAAGCCAACATCAAAAGAATAACATCTGCGGCATATGCGAGGCTGGCTAACATCAGAACAGCCTTCAGGAACCTGTGTAAGGAATCATTCAGAATCTTGTATACCACATATGTTAGACCAATCCTGGAGTATGCGGCCCCAGCATGGAGCCGGTACCTTGTCAAGCACAAGACGAAGCTGGAAAAAGTTCAGAGGTATGCCACTAGACTAGTTCCAGAACTAAGAGGCATGAGTTACGAGGAAAGGCTGCGGGAAATGCACCTTACGACACTGGAAGACAGAAGAGTAAGGGGAGATATGATCACAACCTACAAAATCCTCCGGGGAATCGACCGGGTAGACAAGGATAAACTATTCAACACTGGTGGTACACGAACAAGGGGACACGGGTGGAAACTGAGAACCCACATGAGCCACAGGGACGTTAGAAAGAACTTTTTCAGTGTCAGTAGTTAACAGATGGAATGCATTAGGCAGTGATGTGGTGGAGGCTGACTCCATATACAGTTTCAAATGTAGATATGATAGAGCCCAGTAGGCTCAGGAATTTGTACACCTGTTGATTGACAGTTGAGAGGCGGGACCAAAGAGCAAAAGCTCAACCCCCGCAAGCACAACCAGGTGAATACATGTACCTGTAGCGCCATCTCTCACACCTGCAGCTCCTTCAAACACCTGTAGCGCCCTCACACATCTGGAACAGAAAGACCCTTCTAAGTATGTTGTGAACAAATTAACTAGTGCATTCAACTTTAAAATGTCTATACAAGTACAAACATGTAAAGGCCATATGCAGAATGATAATCTGGAAATAGAAAGGATTGTAGTAGCTGCATTCTAATCCTTAAGTTTAAATACTTTCGAAAGGAAAATGTCGCTTAAGATCAAAATGTAGATTTCTCCATCCTGTCATGTGCGAAACCACACTGAGGGATGAAAATGCTGACCTCAGCTAACCATACTTTCACGTGAAAGAGACAGAACGCTAAATGAAGAGTGGTAAACAAAAAAATGGCGTTGAAGAAAGTCAATTTTTTATATCCAGACAAGAGAGGTTATAAAAGGTGGAACAGAGTGTATAGAACTGGCTGAAAGACCCACTTACATACAAGAATCACATACAATTATATCCCACAACAGAGGTACAACAACAACAGGCAACAAGTAAACTTGCAACAATCAGTACTGGTCAGAACAAAACCAATATGTCCACACATAATGGACTTGCCTGAAAAATTTTCATCAAATTACCTCAAATGCAGTAACCTCATTCATATTTGACAGCATTTAAGGTCGAAAAACTGGAGAGAAAAAAAAACACGGTTCATAAAGGGCCTCTTCGCCGAGTCAAACAGTATTTGGACCTTTCACACAAACCCATGCATGGGATCTATTAGACAGTGAGATCTGGATAACAATATTATCTATATAGACGTGATCGGGTAAATAGGTCACATGGAGGAGTAGGTCTGTATATAGGAGAAGATCTTGTATGCTCTGAGCTGCTTAACTCTCCAAATGCGGTGGTAGTTAACTCTACTGGGAGTAGAGTTAACATCTTTCTTTTCTCTTTTCTTCTAGTAAGAAGATCTAATAAACTTGTTTATTATTCTAATGAACTACTTAGATTCCGTGATAAATTTTAACTTAACCAGCAGATAAGTGTCAACTAGGAACGAAAATATTCTAGATCTGAACTTCACCTACAAAGATGACAATCAGCGACATTATAATCTTGGATAAAACACACTCAGATCACAAGCTCATTTAAGTGCAAACCAACATCAGTACTTTTAATAGGCCTAAAACATTTATCAAGCGAGAGAGGTTATTCTATAAACTAAATTATAATAAAAGGATTGACTGGGAAAAGATACAGGGAACAAACAGTTTCCCCATTGAATGTTTATAAGCCATACAAATCCTAAACAAGACATAGAACAACTTCCAAAAAATATGAAGTCTTTCTGAAACTTGTTCCTGTGTTGAGAGCCAGAAAGAGGACCAACGAAGAAAGAGAACGCAGACGGCACTACAAAAGAAGATAATAACGAAAATGTTTAAGGAGACACAACTATCCCTACAAAGATGCAATAATTTAAACGGAGTTTGAATTAATCTACCAAAGACTAAAGCAATTATATCAGATTGATGAAATGCAATTACGACAAAGCCATTCAAGAGAAAGAAAAACAAATTTCTTCATATATGCGAAATCACAAAAAAACTATGTATTGGACCTTTTTTTTCTTTACAAGTGAAGGTTCATACACATGATAAAGATATTACTGAAACCCCCCAAAACAATGTGATTTCTACGGCTGTTTTTAGGCTTCAGCATTTTTTATTACTTAAACAATTGTTTAGCATCCCAATAAATAGCATGAAAGTGGACGATCCGGATGAACAAATCCACAAGGGCCGTGACGAGGATTCGAACCTGCGTTCGAGGGGATAGACGCAGGTGATATAGATGCATCATTTGATGCATTACGCTATTGTGATTTCTGTGTGTATGGAAGATCCGGACATCATCTTTATGCCTGATATCCAAACATGAAATTTTGACATATTAACTCGAATTTTTGCAGATTTTGAAGGAGAAATTGATAACATGGACTCTTTCCCCGGGTCCAGACTCGTGTTATTTAATATTTATAAAGACATGCTAAGTGCCAGTAGCATCTTCTTGAGATGATTTCGGGGCTTTAGTGTCCCCGCGGCCCGGTCCTCAACCAGGCCTCCACCCCCAGGAAGCAGCCCGTGACAGCTGACTAACACCCAGGTACCTATTTTACTGCTAGATAACAGGGGCATAGGGTGAAAGAAACTCTGCCCATTGTTTCTCGCCAGCGCCTGGGATCGAACCAAGGACCACAGGATCACAAGTCCAGTGTGCTGTCCGCTCGGCCGACCGGCTCCCTGTGGGGAGAATAGTGGGGAGAAATATCTTTGACACAGGGGAGATACCAGATTCGCTGAAATTAATAGGTTTTGCTCCTCTTTACAAGGGAGGAGCAAAACCTATTGGGGTTGGAGGTCCCTGTGCCCTTCTTCACCACCTTCGAGGTCAACCCCGGAACTCACAGTTCCAGCGACGGCGCTGGAACCAATCGTATTGGCGTATGCCTTTCCATTGGAGACTTTCAGCGCCATGGAGAGGGGGGACCTGCTGCCTGGGTAACAGCTTCTCCCCCGAATCAACCTACCCTGGCTTTGTGCCCTGGTGAGGCCCCTCCAGACCGACAACCAGAGCGCAACTCCATAGTCTCCTGAGACTGATAGGTGCCTACTACTAACAAGGTAGGGAGCAAAGCATTGGCAAAGAATTATAGACCAGTGGCACTAACGACCCACATAAACGTATTTGAGTGAGAGATCACGGGTCAGGGGCCAGATTCACGAAGTAGTTAAGCAAGTATTTACGAACGTGTACATATTTCCTCAATCCTTGGCGACTTCGATAACATTTATTAAAACAGTTTTCAAGCATGAAAACCTCCCAATTAACTGTTGTTGTTATAAACAGCAACCTGGTAATTTGGAGCTCATTAACTGTTTAATAAGTGTAAACAAAACCGCCAAAGATTAAGATGGACAGGTTCGTAAGTGCTTGCGTAACTGCTTCGGGAATCTGGCCCCTGGTCTCCAGTTTCCTGGAGACCCATGACCTCCACATCCCAGGTCAACATGGATCTAGAGTAGGAAGATTGTGCCTATCGCAGTTACTTGACCACTCCGACAAAATAACCGAGGTATTAGTAGAAAAACAGAATGCAGATGTGGTATACACGGACTTCACATAGGTATTTCATAAACGTGATCATGGAGTGATAGCACACACAATGAGGTCAATGGGAATAATAGGTAAAGTAGAAAGGTGAATATTCGTTTGTGTGTGGAACACACACACACACACACACACACACACACACACACACACACACACACACACACACACACAGTAACAGTCAACCAAATAAAATGGAGTTCAAGCACAGCTAGAAGGTCTGTACCTCTTCTCAAACTAAAGTCCACTATACCACTGCTTTTCATTAGTCTTATATCAGATAGACAAAAATTTAAATCTTAGGATCCAAATGTTAGTCATGATGAGTTTATTAACAACACACTTAGGATTGTTACAAAATTATTGAAAGAAAACAAGTTGTTATATTGATCAATAGTTCATATTGTAAATAAATTAACAATTGTTTTCTTTTCCTTTAAACTACTGTTAGACCCTACTATACTCATTAGGTAAAAAAATTCCTGTGTTTTAGTCTAGCCTTTATTTATTTATAAATTTTTAAACTTATGGTACTACCTCTTAATTACTCTTTTTATCTTGCACTACCATCATATTGTTCTGGTGATTTGTTTCCTGTAGGAACTTTGCCTCTTTGGAGGTCAGGTTACCTCACAGCTGTGGCTGCTTCCCTCCCTCTCTATCTGCTTCTGCAGTACAGTCTAGCAGCAGCAGCAGCAGCAGCAGCAACAATGCTGCTGCTGCTGGAGACCTGAACATTCGGGAACATTACAGCTCCTTTTCCAATTCTATATTTGTGCGGAAAATCACAGAAACATTAAATCTCACCTTTTAAATACCTACGACAGAACAGGTAGTGATGATCCGGTTGAGATGAATGCCAGTTTAAACATCTGTCTGAACAAATCCACAAGGGCCGTGACGAGGATTCGAACCTGCGTCCGAGAGCATCCCAGATGCTGCTTTAATGGACTGAGCTACGACATGGTCGAGGAGTTGAAACCGAAGTCCAGTAGAACATGCAGGATATTGCAGCTTCTCCGAGGCACAAATCAGGATTTTACACAAGCCGTTCTCCCTCTTGTGTAAAGAAGTAAGGGCGAAGAGGGAGAACGGCCTATTGACATAGCTCGAGTGCAGGGGGGGGGTGGTTGTGTAAAACACTAGTTTGTGCCTCGGAGAGGCCGCAGGATCCTGCATGTTCTACTGAACTTCGGCTTCAACTCCTTGACCATGTCCCCGACTATCCAAGTGGTTGGGGACCATTCCTTCCCCCCCCCCCTTCCCATCCCAAATCCTGACCCCTTCCCAGTGCTATATAGTCGTAATGGCTTGGCGCTTTCCCCGTGATAATTCCTTTCCCTTCCTTGACCATATCGTAGTTCAGTCGATTAAGGCAGCGTCTGGGATGCTCTCGGACGCAGGTTCGAATCCTCGTCACGGCCCCTGTGGATTTGTTTATTTGATGCATCACGCAATTGTGATTTCTGTGTGCATATAACCTCTGCATAGGCACCAGGGGCCGCACATAAGCGTTTAGGTGACAGTAGAAGGAATAGCAGAGAATAGGTGGGGCAGCCATAGTCTAGTTTAGACAGCACAAGAGGAGTGCAAACATAAGTGCGCTCTATCAACTCGCCAGGAATTGTGGGACAAGTCCAAGGGATGGGAAGGGCCTCAGAACATTAATTTCAGAAGCATGAAATCAGGTGATGCCAATGATCAGCTGCCAGAGTTTAGCATTATACTTGTACAGAAGCGGATTAGCATAGTGACAAGGAGAGTCGAGGAATGACATCTTTGGAGTAAAAGTCAGCTTAAATCTTAGCTGGAGAGACCTTTAAGCCGTGAATATTACCCCATAACAACACGCTATCGATCACAATTTGGAATCTGTTGGATGAAGGAGAAATCGTAACAACGACAGGAGTATGTGTACATAGTGGACCAAGAATACACCACAGGAAAGGGACAAAGATCGCACGAGAACAACCAGGAAAAGTTTAGAATAATTTAAAATCCTACACGGGGTAACACTTGCATTGTTGAAAAGTGTGAGAAAACCGCACAAAGTCTCACTTTAAAGGTACAACTACAGAAAGCTCTCAAGGAAAAATGGGACGTCTGTCGTCACGTCTGTCGGTCCAGCACACTGATAAGATTTTGTCACACTTTCGCAGCTGACAATCACACACTGCAATACCACTACCAAACACTGGCATTTTCCTCCCGTGGGCCTTGATGGTGCCACATACGCCGGTGTTGTGGTCAAGGAGGAATCTGGTCAGCAAGGGATTGATATAGTAGTTGTCCGTGAATAGAATATGCCAATTGTTCAGCAACGCTTCCACGAGTGTTTTGACAATGCCAGAGAGCCCGTGTGGATCTTCACCTGGTATGTCAATGTCTGTACCTGAATGCAGTATTATGTCCATGACTTTACCAGTTTCTTAGTCACATAGCACGAAAAACATAGTCCAAATCAATGCCACTTTGATGGGATGTACTGCCTGAACGCAAGTCGTCCCTAGAAGAGGACTAGCGATTCATTAATCACCACATTCTGCCCTGGTACGAAGTAATCACAGAACTTTCCTCTTATATCACTAAAAATCTTCCGCAGCTTCCAAAGTCTGTCCTGTCTGTCTTCATTATCATTGTTCTCAAAGTGCAGACACCTATCACACGACATGTACCTGTTTAACACAGGGGATGGAACAAGGCTGTCTTTGCTCCAATAATCCTGGATCACGTTTTTCAGAATGTTATCATTATCATGCTAAATGCTAAAAAACACACATTTCCTCATTTGTGGTGTCTTTCCATCGTGCCATGCAAGAGGCAGGTAAAATGCCCGAGTCAATGAGGCTGTGAGCATATCTGTTTATCTCTGTAACGAGAAGGTCCATGAATTCCTTGTCAAAATACGCCATAAGTCAATTTCAGCCATATCACCTGTATAGGCAAATAACTGTGTCACACCAACATCGGTACCATCAAATATTGGAATTTGTGGGACAAAATTCTCTCAATCCTCCCACACAAGTACACCTGTGGGTTTGGTTTTAACGCCAACACCATGGCCAACACTACCACGAGCACCAAAAACACAGCTCCGTCGTCTTGTGCTGGAGCTGCTTATAGGTGTGCAGCTTATGGGAGCTTATGGGAGCGGTGCATCCCACCGCTCCCTCTGGAGGAGGTCTCCGGGGATGAAGAGGTGAGCGTTCAGTTAGTGGATGCGGCTCCCCCTACGTCGCCGGACGTCCCTCCGGTTGTTACAGACTCTCCTCCGGGTCTTGCAGTGCTATCGGATGGTCTCCGTGCTCCTGGCACTGTCTCCGCTGCTCCTGAAGGCCTTCCTCGTGATCATTGTGACGCGCCGCCGCCTTCTCCCTCGTCTTCGGCTGCTGCGCCTGGCCCTGTGTTCTCGCCTCGGGTCCCGGATGTGCTGGGTGCTGGGGTGGCTGCGGAGCCTCCTGCTGTGTGTGGGCCAGTTCCCCCTGTGGTGGAGGCTGCTGCCGTTGTGCGTCGGGCGTCGGTTCGTCCAGCTGGTGGGACCCGTGTTTTTGGGTCCGCTTCTGGCTCTGACGATCTCCGGCCGGAGCCCAAGCGTTCCAGGCGTTCGTCGTCTGCCTGGGCCGATGTTGGGGAATTCGGTGACTGTGGGTCCTTGGGTGTTGACGGTGTGGAACCGAATGTGTCGCTGTCTCCACGGTTGGTGGTGGCAGAGGTTCATGTGCCTGCTGATGCTGGTGCCCAGGTCTCGGGGGTGCCTTCCATTCCTTCTCCGCCTGGGAATTCTCCGCAGTGGGAGGTGGTGGCTCCCGCTCCCAGGGATGGTGTGGTTGCTGGGCGTGGCCTGGTTGTGACATTCCGGAAGGATGCGCGCCGCCCTGGTTCTCTGCAGTCGTCTGGTGGTGTGCCCGTGGCCGCTGGTGCCCCGGTGGTGGTGTCCTATGTCCAGCTCCCTCTTGTGAGGGTGTGTGTTGGGGGACCTGGGGGACGTGTTGCCGGCGTCGGTGATGCCACTGGGTCACTGGTCGGCGATTGCTGAGTTACTGCTGAATGATGAGCCGGGGGAATTTCATGGTGGGGGTGTTCCCTTGATGTGGGGGATTGTGGCAGTTACTCGCGTCAGGAGTGATACCATTTGGGTCCCCTGCTTGCGAGTGTTTGTAGCTAGGGTTCCGGATGACATGGCGTCCCCGGTGCGTGTACAAGACCCTTGGGGGTGGTTACGTTGGGAGGCGTTCAATGTGCGTTTCCCCCGGGCTTTGTTCCCGGGCAAGTATGTCCGCTGATTGGCCGGTGTTTTGCAGAGTGTATTCTCTTCATGTATTACCTTGTTGTATTGTGTTTTCTTTTTAATTTTCTTTTTGTTTATATTTATGAATTGTTTGTGTGTGCATTGTCTTGTGTTATGTTTCATTTTCTAAATTTTGATGTGTTTTGTTGTCGGTCCTTCTGGCCGGTGTTTGTTTTTGTTTATTTGCTTACATTATTTGCTTGTTTGTTATTGTTTTTGTTCTTTAATTTGTCTTTATGTATGCTGTTCCTCCATTTGTGCTAATTATTGTCCTGTGCTGTCGGTCCTTCTGGCCGGTAGCTTCTGTATTTTGTTTTTGGTTTCTCTGATGTTTTATTGTATTTATTGTCTTTATCTTGCATGCTTGCATGTAAAAATAAAAATAAAAAAAAAAAAAACTTCAAACCAACACTCTTCCCATTAGTGAATCCGCGACTTCAGCGCCATCTGCATCGTCTATATATAGTCTCGCACGAGCAGTTGGTCTCAATATTCTTGTGCTCTCGAGCTGACGCTTCTATCTAAGCATACGTCCTGTATATTAGTAGAGGTGCCATGGGCAAAATCAGAGAACACTGTATGAACATCAGAGGTCTATGGTTGTTCAACGTCCTACCAGCGAGCATCAGAAATATTACAGGAACAACCGTGGACATCTTCAAGAGGAAACTAGATTGTTTCCTTCAAGGAGTGCCGGATCAACCGGGCTGTGGTGGGTATGTGGGCCTGCGGGCCACTCCAAGCAACAGCCTGGTGGACCAAACTCTCACAAGTCAAGTCTGGCCTCGGGCCGGGCTTGGGGAGTAGAAGAACTCCCAGAACCCCATCAACCAGGTTTCAGCCAGTCCACTATTCTCAGCACCTTTAACTAATTTTTGTCTTGCGTATTGTAGAGTAACGTAATCATTATTTTATATTGTGTTTTGTCTTTGTATATATTTTTGATCCACACTGTACATAGCCAAGGGATTATCTTTATTTTGTTTATATATGTTTAAAGTAAATTAAAGTTCATTATTTATAAGGTTTGTTTTGCGTGTTTTTCCCTTTCGCTTTACCACAGGAGACAACCACCAAGCAGTCAACATTTTTTTTTAATGTGATTGGCATTTACACCAGCCATAGAGAACACTGCCTTAACACCTACATTTCTCGTCACAGTCAAATAAGGAACAGCTTTATGGGAGATGGGACAGGGGCAGAGAGTTTACTTAGCAGTAGTGTCCGCACGCTCATTTAAAAACAAACCAATATAGCTGGGAACCCAGCAAAACTATAGTCTTAAATCTGCTGGAGATACAAAACAGCCAATATTGAATCTCTACGACCACAGGATGGACAAGATTAAAGGACTCCAGAGCCATGAGGGCACTGAAAGAGTTCACTACAACAACTAAGGAAGAATTACGGTGAGAAAGCAGCTGACGAAGAACAAACAAAATTGCATAAAGTTCAACTGTGAAGATGATGGACTCTGGAGGCAGGCAACACACACAAGTCCAGACAGGAAACACAAAGGCGTAGCCTGCAGTCAGTAGACTTGAACCCATCTGTGAAGACGGAGATGAGCGATAGTGTGAAGAAAAGTGAGCAAAGAAAAGGCGTTTTAGAACTGTAGGAGAGGTAAAAGACTGTCATGAAGGTCAATGTTCTACAAAACGTAGGGAGAGTGACCCTCCAAGGGGGGGGGGGGCAAGGACGGAATGACATGAGGAGAAACATTGGCAACACCAACAAAGGGAGAACCTTGCAGGTGAGACAACTGTACAGAAAGAGGAGAGTGGTGAAAGGGAACAGGGCCTACAGGAGGGGTAATGTTCAAAGTACGACTTCAGCGAGAGTGAGAGTGTTGTAGGGACCGCGCAAAGTAGCGAAGACAGTAGTGATCACGGCGATCCCGTAGAGACAGGATGCAACATACACGCTCTGGGGTAGGGGGTCGAACAAAAAGCACCTGAGCTAACACGGAGCCCAGTATGGTGAAGAGCATCAAGACGTCGAAGGGTGGAGGGAGAGGCAGACCAGTAAGCAGGATACTAATAATCAAGTTTAGAGAGCACAAGAGAGAATATAAAGAGGAGCGTGTGCCTATCAGTTCCACATGAAGTTTGGGACAAGACCTTATGTTAAGGGCCTAAGAGCATTCAACTCTGAGGTAGGTGATATGGGACAGGACAATCTAGTGTCAAAAATTTACCCCATTAGTTTAGAAGAATCCTTATACGAAAGAGGATTACCATAAGGCGACAAAGGAGGGTCGAAGGACGACCTGCTTCTAAGTAAAGGTCATAGTATAATGCTTAGCCAGAGAGAACTTGAAGCCATGATTGGAGGCCCAGGACTACACGGCATCAATCTCAAGTTGAAGCTGCCATTGGAGGAAAGGTGAATCATCACCCTAACAGCAGAGGGTAAGATCGTCAACATAAAGAGTGGGGAAAATGTCAGAGGGAAGGGAGGAAAGAAGACCATTGAGGACATCCAGGAAGAGTAGTGCTCAGAACACTACCTTGGGCCACACCCTCGTATTGCCGAAAAGAGCGAGAGAGTGGGGTACCAAGCCGCACTCTAAAGAAACTACGAGAAACGAAGCTCTCGAGTAGGAGGGGGAGATTACCGCGAAGATCAAAAAAATGAAGTTGGGACAGAATGCATCAGTCGTGCTGCTACACTTGCGAAATCCAAATTGAAAAGGGAAGATGAGGTGATAGCATTCCATGAACCACATCGTTTGGACATTAACCATATGCTCAAAGAGATTGCAGACGCAACTCTATGAGAGCAATGGGACGGAAGTCTTAAGAGGATGACCCCTAGAGAACCAGGTTTCCGAATTTATTTATTGTGGAAAGACCTTCCACGTCACCCATAAAGTCTTTGTTGCAGCATACATAAAAATATTGCTGTTACTGTATTAATAACAAATTAAAATTAATTTAATTAATCCTGTAAAGGATGGTGTACGTGACACGTGTACTCCAGAAAACGAGAAATATATATTCACATCACAAGACCATCTCACACAAAATGCTATTAATTAATTTACCACTAAAAACAACCGTTTGAGGACTGAACATAAAAATCTACTTCCTAAAATTAATTATATTTTCAATTATCATATTTATTAAGATCAACTGTTTAATAATAAAAAAAATGCAGTCAGATGCGTGTCTGATGCATGATGGGAACTCACCATATTATAACCAGAGCCGAGAGACGTGTTGACTTATTCTGAATATTATTTCCTACATGTTATTCGCGTGGAGTTGTGCAGCTTTAATAACCACCACCGTTCTTGGGAAGTCATTGTTTCCTTTCATGTAGTTACTTGTTAGAGCTCTTCCACTTATAAATATGCTGTTACGGTTATAACGTATGCTCAATAACAGTTAAGAGTGAGCAGATTTATTATCACTATTATCTCAATGCAATTTGATCTGCTATACCTGCAATTATGTCTTCTAGTAGATTTGATTGTGTATTTCGTTGATGTGACGATGTCGACACCAACTGTTGAGTTCACCCGACAATTTTCTGATCCCTGGTTGAAGGTTGTGATCCTATTTGATCCCTTTGTAGTTTGTCCTACTTATCACATTTTCAGTCCGCAGAAAAGATGGTGGTGGAATCTTGGTCGACAGGAATGAGTTCACCCAGGGCAGTCTTGAACAAAGACATGTTGCAGTGAAAAGTGGCCGAGTCGGTGAAGAGTGTGATCTAACACTTAGTGAAGTATTGTTGATTAGACCGAAGTACTGTCCGTGGATGTACTTTTAAGCTTGTGTGGCTGGAGACCCCGGCCGGCCTGCGGCTGGATAGTAGAAGAGGTTTTGCCACTGATGATACCGTGTAGGACTAGCCTGTGAATTCACTAAAAAGGTAAACTCGCCAGTGTGAGGACCATAGAAGACATTCAGGAAAGGAACCTCGGGTTGTGTATGATAGAAGATAGAAGTGGACTCGCCGGGAAGAGAGACTGCATAAGTTTTATAGTGATCTGTGCGAAAGTGACACCTACAGTGTTATTTCATGTACTTGTGTGTATATATAATCGACACATCTGCAAGCTCATGGAGAGAATCTCATGAAGGGGGAATCATTCACCATCTTTCAGTTAACAAACCCATAAAAATACAATCGACATAACATTGATTTGTTAAAAACAGATCCTGCCTTACAAATTTGCTCACATTTGTGAAAATATTGCCAGATACTCAGACAAAAGGCCTTTCGGTGCATGTAATATACACATGCATTTTGCTGAAGCTTTTGATAAGGTATCATATGAAAGACTGGCATAGAAATTACAGGCCCATGGAATAAATAAAATATTAGAATGAATAAACCAATGGTTAATGAAAAGGCCTAGTGACATTCCGAGGGTATGAAGTGGTCCAAGGAAGTGTTATCTCAGCAGGATAAAATCAGTGCCATTCTGGAGTATCCAGTGCTCCAGTACAAGAAAGATGTGCAGCCATTTATCGGTATCTGTGTGTACTACCGACAGTTTTGCCAAAATTTTTCGATATGACAACTTCCTTAACAAACTTGTTGCTAAAAGCCACTAAATTAATGTGGTCAACAGACTGTGCAGAGGCTTTTAAAAACTTTAAATCGATCATAGCTTCCGCTCCAGTGTTCTCTACTCCAAGGTTCGACAAACCATTTAAAATTCACGTCGATGCATATGATTCAGGTGCTGGTGCAGTGTTGTTGCAAACTGGGGATGATCAAGTGGATTATCCAGTGTACTATTACTCTGAAATTTGACAAGGCAACAGCACAACTATTCAGTGGTAGAAAAAGGAGTGTTGGCACTAGTGTTAGCCTGCCAAAAGATTGAAGTATATCTCACGGCACGGGAGACATCTCCCGTCACGCAGGGTGCAGTCGCACCTCCACAGAACTCCAGTATCATCTATTGATACTAATAATGGGTCAAAAGGGCCACCACTTACGGGCTATTCATGCCCGTGCCACCTTTAGGATGGCTTAATCTGCCTTAATCAATCAATCAATCTCACGGAAAAATATAGTGGAAGTGTATATGGACCATAACCCATTAGTGTTCATCCCTCAGATGAAAGAAAAATAAATGGATCCTCAGGTGGGCATTATACCTGCAGGTCTTCAGTCTTACCGTAATCCACTTACCAGGTCGGCTAAACGTGATAGCTGATGCGCTATCCCGGTTGCCCGAGTAGCGTACCTCTCAGCCACAGGAAGCCACAAACTATCATGTTTTATTTTATTCATGGAATATCTTGTGACAAATATTCCTTGTCAAAATTGTTTTTCCCTTTGTGTGTTTTTCTTTCAGAGAAATTTCTTGTTTTTAACTTTCTTTTAAGGGTTATTTTTCTTTGTACGTCCTTACAAAAAATATGACTTCTTGTAGAAACTTTTTTTTTTATCTCTGAAGGGGGGGATGAGTTTTGACCCTGGGTTCTTAACTGGCACTGCCAGGAAACCAGGCTTAAATAGGATTCAGTTTTATTTTCATGCAGGTATCATTCACTTAAGTATTTTGGTAGTGATAGGCCATGAATGTTAGGGAGCATGTGGGGGTTTTTGAGTAAGTAAATATTAGAACATTAATTAATAGTTTGGGTTAAGTAGGAGGGGAGATTAATCTAGCAGTATAGACCTATATTTAAAGGGTACCTGGAACTAGCTTGGTTGGTTGGTTGGTTGGTCGAGGGTTCCGCTTCTCTGCCAGATGTAGGATTAACCTCGTTGCTCACAGAGCTGGTATACCCTGAGTTAATAGTATGATTTAAAGCTATATGTTAGTTATACTTAGAACTGTTCAGGTAATAAGTAAACGCTTATCTTGGAAGACTAGTACTTGTTACTGTACGATCAAGTTATTTACTTGAGTCAGCAACCACATGTGGAAGCGAGAGACGTCTTGGTTGTTGGGTGTTCAAAGGGTCTGGACCCGTGGCTGGTGACTCCTCCTCTCCCCTTTTTCCTCTCGCCTTATCCTTTAAATACCAATTTAAGTACCATTATATACGTACCGTGCCATTGTAGTCTTAGTGTATTCTTGTGTGTCCTCTAAGCCAGTGTTTTGAGCCCCAAGTGTTACCTGAGGGGTGGCTTAAGGGTGACCATAAGTTGTGTTTAAGTTACCAGTGTATGGTCTGTCCCCTTAACGAGCGTAGTCTTGCATCTAGTCGTTGTTTGTAACCCTCGTCTCCTTTCTATGTGGCTTCAGGGAATTAACGCAAGATTGAGGAGGAAAGAAAATTATTGTACTTAGGGGGATTACGGTTAATCAATTATATAATAAGGTTTATAACCAGAGTATAACTTTTTCCTTGTTGTAGTGGGGTTGTTAATCTCTCTAGATTACAGACCATTTATAGTATTGAATATTTGCTGGGATTTTATCCCTTGGGGCCAGGCCATCCCTAACTCCACTGTTTAATAACTCCGTGGCCTTAGATATTGACCCCCACAGAACAAGCTCTAATCTATTACAACTGGCAACTAGAATTTAACCTTAACAAATTCATAGTAGATATACAAGGTAGTGTGTTGAGGGCGTCGACCTGTGCTCGTCTACGCTCTCCATTCTAAGCTGTATTACAGTCCCCAACTACCCCCAGATGACGTAAATCACCACCTACAGGCAGCCAAGTACATGGAGACCAAGCACGTCATAAGACATCGACAGTAACCAACTCAATTAACTCATTTACTTGCAAACAAAATTCAATACAAACTTTTCCTGTTGTGATTATCAGTGCCTGCTGCCCACCACCGTGCTTCCTGACTCAAGTTTAGGCTACAACATTTTCTTCATACCCATACACAACCAACCATGACTTCCAAAAGCCAGTTTGTGCACAGAAAAAACAGCAAAGCACCAAGCAAGGCACCCTCCAGAACACCACCGACAGCTGTCGTTTCTCGCCCTCTGGGGTCAGTGGCGGCGCTGCTCTCCCCTCAACACCCTCACTGAGTCAGGGGATTGTTTCCTCACAAACATCTGCAAATTCCTTGCTAACATTCCTCCTTGCAAATTCCTGGTTGATCAGTCCAGCAACCAGGAGGCCTGGTCGACGACCGGGCCGCGGGGACACTAAGCCCCGGAAGCACCTCAAGGTAACATCCCACTTCATGCACTTCAAGCTTGCTGCAGGTCCCTCGCTGGAATGCCCTAATTGGTGTGAGAATCTGTGATTCAAGAAGCTGTGTCTAGTATTTCAGGCCCATATTATGATCACTCAGGACCTTCAACATGATGATTAAGTTAACTGTGCGAACCTGCAACAACAATATCAACAAATAACCCTTCTTCGTGTTTATGTTAAAGCCTGTCAAGTGAACCACCAACTTCAGTATAAAATAAACCGTCTGTTAGGAAAATGTGTCTGAAACCAACGATTCCATAAAAAAACATAAGGAAGCACTAGACAATAAATGCATGCATCAGTACTATAACTGGCCAACAATATCTCCCAGGACGAACAAGACCAGCAAAAGTTACTGGACTGTTAATGTTTCATCTTCATCCATCCTTGAGGAAAGAGACGATGAAGAGTGTGTATAGGCATTGTACATGCTGTCATAATAGACCAAATGCGTTATGAAACCAACAAAACCATAAGTGCTACTTACAGCGTAGGCAAAAAGAATCCAGCAGGTCAAAATCAAAGAAAAATGCGCCTCAAACTAGCTACCCATTCCCTAAAATCCGATCTTGTCCAGACAGCAGTATTCTCTAACAAGGTGGTTTACATCTACAAGTGCCTGACAGCAGTATTCTCTAACAAGGTGGTTTACATCTACAAGTGCCTGACAGCAGTATTCTCTAACAAGGTGGTTTACATCTACAAGTGCCTGGCAGCAGTATTCTCTAACAAGGTGGTTTACATCTACAAGTGCCTGACAGCAGTATTCTCTAACAAGGTGGTTTACATCTACAAGTGCCTGGCAGCAGTATTCTCTAACAAGGTGGTTTACATCTACAAGTGCCTGGCAGCAGTATTCTCTAACAAGGTGGTTTACATCTACAAGTGCCTGGCAGCAGTATTCTCTAACAAGGTGGTTTACATCTACAAGTGCCTGGCAGCAGTATTCTCTAACAAGGTGGTTTACATCTACAAGTGCCTGGCAGCAGTATTCTCTAACAAGGTGGTTTACATCTACAAGTGCCTGACAGCAGTATTCTCTAACAAGGTGGTTTACATCTACAAGTGCCTGACAGCAGTATTCTCTAACAAGGTGGTTTACATCTACAAGTGCCTGACAGCAGTATTCTCTAACAAGGTGGTTTACATCTACAAGTGCCTGGCAGCAGTATTCTCTAACAAGGTGGTTTACATCTACAAGTGCCTGGCAGCAGTATTCTCTAACAAGGTGGTTTACATCTACAAGTGCCTGGCAGCAGTATTCTCTAACAAGGTGGTTTACATCTACAAGTGCCTGGCAGCAGTATTCTCTAACAAGGTGGTTTACATCTACAAGTGCCTGGCAGCAGTATTCTCTAACAAGGTGGTTTACATCTACAAGTGCCTGGCAGCAGTATTCTCTAACAAGGTGGTTTACATCTACAAGTGCCTGGCAGCAGTATTCTCTAACAAGGTGGTTTACATCTACAAGTGCCTGGCAGCAGTATTCTCTAACAAGGTGGTTTACATCTACAAGTGCCTGGCAGCAGTATTCTCTAACAAGGTGGTTTACATCTACAAGTGCCTGGCAGCAGTATTCTCTAACAAGGTGGTTTACATCTACAAGTGCCTGGCAGCAGTATTCTCTAACAAGGTGGTTTACATCTACAAGTGCCTGGCAGCAGTATTCTCTAACAAGGTGGTTTACATCTACAAGTGCCTGGCAGCAGTATTCTCTAACAAGGTGGTTTACATCTACAAGTGCCTGGCAGCAGTATTCTCTAACAAGGTGGTTTACATCTACAAGTGCCTGGCAGCAGTATTCTCTAACAAGGTGGTTTACATCTACAAGTGCCTGGCAGCAGTATTCTCTAACAAGGTGGTTTACATCTACAAGTGCCTGGCAGCAGTATTCTCTAACAAGGTGGTTTACATCTACAAGTGCCTGGCAGCAGTATTCTCTAACAAGGTGGTTTACATCTACAAGTGCCTGGCAGCAGTATTCTCTAACAAGGTGGTTTACATCTACAAGTGCCTGGCAGCAGTATTCTCTAACAAGGTGGTTTACATCTACAAGTGCCTGGCAGCAGTATTCTCTAACAAGGTGGTTTACATCTACAAGTGCCTGGCAGCAGTATTCTCTAACAAGGTGGTTTACATCTACAAGTGCCTGGCAGCAGTATTCTCTAACAAGGTGGTTTACATCTACAAGTGCCTGGCAGCAGTATTCTCTAACAAGGTGGTTTACATCTACAAGTGCCTGGCAGCAGTATTCTCTAACAAGGTGGTTTACATCTACAAGTGCCTGACAGCAGTATTCTCTAACAAGGTGGTTTACATCTACAAGTGCCTGGCAGCAGTATTCTCTAACAAGGTGGTTTACATCTACAAGTGCCTGGCAGCAGTATTCTCTAACAAGGTGGTTTACATCTACAAGTGCCTGGCAGCAGTATTCTCTAACAAGGTGGTTTACATCTACAAGTGCCTGACAGCAGTATTCTCTAACAAGGTGGTTTACATCTACAAGTGCCTGGCAGCAGTATTCTCTAACAAGGTGGTTTACATCTACAAGTGCCTGACAGCAGTATTCTCTAACAAGGTGGTTTACATCTACAAGTGCCTGGCAGCAGTATTCTCTAACAAGGTGGTTTACATCTACAAGTGCCTGGCAGCAGTATTCTCTAACAAGGTGGTTTACATCTACAAGTGCCTGGCAGCAGTATTCTCTAACAAGGTGGTTTACATCTACAAGTGCCTGGCAGCAGTATTCTCTAACAAGGTGGTTTACATCTACAAGTGCCTGGCAGCAGTATTCTCTAACAAGGTGGTTTACATCTACAAGTGCCTGGCAGCAGTATTCTCTAACAAGGTGGTTTACATCTACAAGTGCCTGGCAGCAGTATTCTCTAACAAGGTGGTTTACATCTACAAGTGCCTGGCAGCAGTATTCTCTAACAAGGTGGTTTACATCTACAAGTGCCTGGCAGCAGTATTATCTAACAAGGTGGTTTACATCTACAAGTGCCTGGCAGCAGTATTCTCTAACAAGGTGGTTTACATCTACAAGTGCCTGGCAGCAGTATTCTCTAACAAGGTGGTTTACATCTACAAGTGCCTGGCAGCAGTATTCTCTAACAAGGTGGTTTACATCTACAAGTGCCTGGCAGCAGTATTCTCTAACAAGGTGGTTTACATCTACAAGTGCCTGGCAGCAGTATTCTCTAACAAGGTGGTTTACATCTACAAGTGCCTGACAGCAGTATTCTCTAACAAGGTGGTTTACATCTACAAGTGCCTGGCAGCAGTATTCTCTAACAAGGTGGTTTACATCTACAAGTGCCTGGCAGCAGTATTCTCTAACAAGGTGGTTTACATCTACAAGTGCCTGGCAGCAGTATTCTCTAACAAGGTGGTTTACATCTACAAGTGCCTGGCAGCAGTATTCTCTAACAAGGTGGTTTACATCTACAAGTGCCTGGCAGCAGTATTCTCTAACAAGGTGGTTTACATCTACAAGTGCCTGGCAGCAGTATTCTCTAACAAGGTGGTTTACATCTACAAGTGCCTGGCAGCAGTATTCTCTAACAAGGTGGTTTACATCTACAAGTGCCTGGCAGCAGTATTCTCTAACAAGGTGGTTTACATCTACAAGTGCCTGGCAGCAGTATTCTCTAACAAGGTGGTTTACATCTACAAGTGCCTGGCAGCAGTATTCTCTAACAAGGTGGTTTACATCTACAAGTGCCTGCCAGCAGTATTCTCTAACAAGGTGGTTTACATCTACAAGTGCCTGGCAGCAGTATTCTCTAACAAGGTGGTTTACATCTACAAGTGCCTGGCAGCAGTATTCTCTAACAAGGTGGTTTACATCTACAAGTGCCTGGCAGCAGTATTCTCTAACAAGGTGGTTTACATCTACAAGTGCCTGGCAGCAGTATTCTCTAACAAGGTGGTTTACATCTACAAGTGCCTGGCAGCAGTATTCTCTAACAAGGTGGTTTACATCTACAAGTGCCTGGCAGCAGTATTCTCTAACAAGGTGGTTTACATCTACAAGTGCCTGGCAGCAGTATTCTCTAACAAGGTGGTTTACATCTACAAGTGCCTGACAGCAGTATTCTCTAACAAGGTGGTTTACATCTACAAGTGCCTGGCAGCAGTATTCTCTAACAAGGTGGTTTACATCTACAAGTGCCTGGCAGCAGTATTCTCTAACAAGGTGGTTTACATCTACAAGTGCCTGGCAGCAGTATTCTCTAACAAGGTGGTTTACATCTACAAGTGCCTGGCAGCAGTATTCTCTAACAAGGTGGTTTACATCTACAAGTGCCTGGCAGCAGTATTCTCTAACAAGGTGGTTTACATCTACAAGTGCCTGGCAGCAGTATTCTCTAACAAGGTGGTTTACATCTACAAGTGCCTGGCAGCAGTATTCTCTAACAAGGTGGTTTACATCTACAAGTGCCTGGCAGCAGTATTCTCTAACAAGGTGGTTTACATCTACAAGTGCCTGGCAGCAGTATTCTCTAACAAGGTGGTTTACATCTACAAGTGCCTGGCAGCAGTATTCTCTAACAAGGTGGTTTACATCTACAAGTGCCTGGCAGCAGTATTCTCTAACAAGGTGGTTTACATCTACAAGTGCCTGGCAGCAGTATTCTCTAACAAGGTGGTTTACATCTACAAGTGCCTGACAGCAGTATTCTCTAACAAGGTGGTTTACATCTACAAGTGCCTGGCAGCAGTATTCTCTAACAAGGTGGTTTACATCTACAAGTGCCTGACAGCAGTATTCTCTAACAAGGTGGTTTACATCTACAAGTGCCTGACAGCAGTATTCTCTAACAAGGTGGTTTACATCTACAAGTGCCTGACAGCAGTATTCTCTAACAAGGTGGTTTACATCTACAAGTGCCTGACAGCAGTATTCTCTAACAAGGTGGCTTACATCTACAAGTGCCTGGCAGCAGTATTCTCTAACAAGGTGGTTTACATCTACAAGTGCCTGACAGCAGTATTCTCTAACAAGGTGGTTTACATCTACAAGTGCCTGACAGCAGTATTCTCTAACAAGGTGGTTTACATCTACAAGTGCCTGGCAGCAGTATTCTCTAACAAGGTGGTTTACATCTACAAGTGCCTGACCAGGAAGAGGCAGGGACTCCTCTACTGTCTGCAGTAAATCAGTACACAAAACCAAGGTGTGATCCATCAGTGCTATGTAAAAGATGGCACAATGATCAGTAAACAAAACCAAGGTGTGATCCATCAGTGCTGTGTAAAAGATGGCACAATAATCAGTAAACAAAACCAAGGTGTGATCCATCAGTGCTGTGTAAAAGATGGCACAATAATCAGTAAACAAAACCAAGGTGTGATCCATCAGTGCTGTGTAAAAGATGGCACAATAAGAGAGGAAAACTTACAGCAAAAACGTTTGTGGTATCAAATGAGGATAACTTCAATAAATTCCTCTCCCAATGTGGTCTATCAGTCCAGACTAACACGAAGTGCCTCATCTTAATTAACTCCCTTGTTACCTAGTGCAGGCAAGGTAACCTTGGTTTCATTGTTACCAAGCCTTCCCATACATTATTGCTCCATTGTACTCTGGCTATGCCAGTGTCAGTATTATAAACCATTGTTTGTGAACCTGAGTGTACCTTAAAGGAATCTACGTCATTTATACCAGTGTAATTTTAGTAATTTTACTGTTTATCATGTTATTATAATTATAATAATAGTATAATTATCATTATCATAACAGTCAATCTTTTTTTAATCTAATCCAAATTTCATTATTCTACTAAAATCATTAGTGTTTTCTTTACATTGCATCATTAGTTGAGCCTTTACCATTTTACCATCAAACAGCCTACTTATGCCACTTGGTATAGATCCAGAACAAACCTCGTATAAAGTATCTATGACAATCACTTCTATTGTCTAAATTGCAGGTATTATACAGCATACGATGTAAACAATGCATTAACACATCACAATGGATCTGTAATTAACAACGTACGATCACTAAGCAAACGCTGATTATTAGAGTGCCCTAATTGAAACAGTTAACAAATTCACCTTTATTATACTTACTGAAACGTAGTTGAAAGAGCATAAAACACGACTTGCATACCAAACTATTCACTAGTTCACAACCGTCGGCTAATGCAGATGTGATGGTACTGATCTTTATTAACACCAAAAACTTTAGAATAAGGGCACTTTAGTACAACAGTTTCTTGAGGTTGGGAAACCTTAGGAGAACGGCCTGCTAAACCAACTGCAGATGGTCTCCCTAACTTTCCCAGACTCCACTCCTCTAACAAATTCATCACTTACTCACGGAGGCACTCATTAACCCTGCAGGGAAACACTGACTGTCTAGCAATGAGCGAGGGCGTGGCTTTGGTGGCACACTGGCTCCCTCTCTAATATATGTAGATATTAAATCTCCCGCCCTGCACCACCTCCATCACTCACTCCAGAGGCTGTTGCTTGTTTAACGGTCCTCCCTTTGTAATGTTTACTCAAGTTACTAGATAAGTCACTAGGCAAGTCAAACTCCTTATGCCCCCGTCTTCTAGTCTTCTACCGGCTGCCTTTTTCTTTTCTTCTTTTTTTTTTTGGGGGGGGGGGGGGACCTTGTCTGATGTTCGAGCTCTTGGTCTTGTTTGGCCTTGAAATTGTGAAGGTGGCTTTCACGACTATAGTGGATTCTAAGTGTGAATAACTAAGCCATTATAACTACATAGCCGTAATGGCTTAGTGGTTTTTCCTGATAATTACCGTACCTCATGCCCGTAGGAGTACTTGTATATTTATTTTACTCTTTTCTGTTTCCAGATTCTATGTTTTCGATTCTATTTCTCTCGCTTTAGATGCTGTCCTTGTTCACCTTGTCTATTCTCGTTGGACGCGTGAGCCTTTGGTCACGGGTTCGATTCCCGGCGCCGGCGAGAAACAATGGGCCCAATTTCTTTCACCCTGACGCCTCTGTTACCTAGCAGTAAATAGGTACCTGGGAGTTAGTCAGCTGTCGCGGGCTGCTTCCTGGGGTGTGAGTGGTGTGGGGGGAAAAAATAGTAACAGTTGACTGACAGTTGAGAGGCGGCCCGAAAGAGTACAGCTAAACCCCCGCAAGCACAACTAGGTGAATACAACTAGGTGAATACAACTAGGTGAACACAACTATGTGAATATATACACACACACACGGGGAGCCGGTGACCGATCGGACAGCACGCTGGACACGTGATCCTGTGGTCCCGGGTTTGATCCCGGGCGCCAGCGAGAAACGATGGGCAGAGTTTCTTTCACCCTGACGCCCCTGTTACCTAGCAGTAAATAGGTACCTGGGAGTTAGTCAGCTGTCACGGGTGCTTCCTCTGTGTGTGTGTGTGTATGTGTATGTGTATGTGTATGTGTGTGTGTGTGTGTGTGTGTGTGTGTGTGTGTGTGTGTGTGTGTGTGTGTGTGTGTGTGTGTGTGTGTGTACGTACGTACTCGCCTAATTGTGCTTGCGGGGGTTGAGCTCTGGCTCTTTGGTCCTGCCTCTCAACCGTCAATCAACAGGTGTACAGGTTCCCGAGCCTATTGGGCTCTATCATATCTACACTTGAAACTGTGTATGGAGTCAGCCTCCACCACATCACTTCCTAATGCATTCCATTTGTCAACCACTCTAACACTAAAAATGTTCTTTCTAATATCTCTCTGGCTCATTTGGGTACTCAGTTTCCACCTGTGTCCCCTAGTGCGTGTGCCCCTTGTGCAAATCTACAAGGGCCGTGACGAGGATTCGAACCTACGTCGGAGATGATCCCAGACGCTGCCTTAATCGACTGAGCTACGACATAGGCCCCTTATTTCATTACACTTTGCCCTTACTTCATTACACACAGAAATCACAATAGCGTGATGCATCAATGAACAAATAGAGGTAGAAGGGCCTATTGACATAGCTCGAGTGCATGGGGGAGTTGCGTAAAACCCTGGTTTGTGACTGCAGGATCCAGTAAGTTCAGTAGAACTTCGGTTTCAACTCTTTTACCATGTCGTAGCAGAGTCGATTAAGGCAGCATCTGGGATCATCTCAGACGTAGGTTCGAATCCTCGTCACAGCCCTTGTGGATTTGTTCATTGATGCATCATGCTATTGTGATTTCTGTGTGTAGTGTAGTGTGCCCCTTGTGTTAAAGAGTCTGTCTTTATCTACCCTGTCGATTCCCTTGAGAATCTTTAATGTGGTGATCATGTCCCCCTAACTCTTCTGTCTTCCAACGAAATGAGGTTTAATTACCGTAGTCTCTCTTCGTAGCTCATACCTCTCAGCTCGGGTACTAGTCTGGTGGCAAACCTTTGAACCTTTTCCAGTTTAGTCTTATGCTTGACTAGATATGGACTCCATGCTGAAGCCGCATACTCCAGGATTGGTCTGACATATGTGGTATATAATGTTCTGAAAGATTCCTTACACAAGTTTCTAAAGGCCGTTCTTATGTTAGCCAACCTGGCATATGCCGCTGATGTTATCCTCTTGATATGAGCTTCAGGGGACAGGTCTGGCGTGATATCAACCCCCAGGTCGGTCTCTCTCTGAATCTTGAAGTATTTCATCTCCCAAATAATACCTTGTATCTGGTCTCCTGCTTCCTACCCCTATCTTCATTACATTTGGTTGGGTTAAACTCTAACAACCATTTGTTCGACCATTCCTGCAGCTTGTCCAGGTCTTCTTGAAGCCTCAAGCAGTCCTCCTCCTGTCTTAATCCTTCTCATAATTTTGGCGTCAGCAAACATTGAGAGGAATGAGTCTATACCCTCTGGGAGATCATTTACGTATATCAGAAACAGGATAGGTCCGAGTACAGAGCCCTGCGAGACTCCACTGGTGACTTCACGCCAATCTGAGGTCTCACCCATCACTAACTCTCTGCTTCCTATTGCTTAGGTATTCCCTTATCCACTGGAGCGCCCTACCAGTTGCTCCTGCCTGTTTCTCCAGCTTATGCATCAACCTTTTATGGGGTACTGTGTCAAAGGCTTTCCGACAGTCCCAAACAAAAAATGCAGTCTGCCTATCCTTCTCTTTCTTGCTTTATCTTTGTCACCTGATTGTTAAATTCTATCAAGCCTGTAAGGCAAGATTTACCCTTCCTGAACCCATGTTGATGGTTTCTCACGAAGTCTCTTCTCTCCAGATGTGTTACTAGGTTTCTCTCACAATCTTCTCCATCATCTTGCATGGTATACAAGTTAAGGACACTGACATGTAGTTCAGTGCCTTTTGCCTGTCACCCTTTTTGTATATTGGTACTACATTAGCAGTCTTCCATATATCTGATTGGTCCCCCGTCTCCAGTGACCTACTATACACTATGGAGAGTGGCAAACAAAGTGCTCCTGCACACTCTTTCAATAACCAAGGTGAGATTCCGTCCGGCCCAATAGCCTCTCTTACGTCCAGCTCCAATAGGTGCTTCTTGACCACATCTCTTGTAATTTCGAACCTTTCCAAGGTCGCCTGGTTTGCTGCCACCTCTCCTAGTGCCGTGACTTCTTGTTCTATTGTAAAGACCTCCTGGAACCTTTTGTCCAGTTCCACACACCTTGTCATTCTCTGTGTACCTATCCTCACCCATCCTAAGTTTCATCACCTGTTCCTTCACTGTTGTCTTCCTCCTTATGTGACTATGTAGTAGCTATGGTTCGGTTTTGGCTTTATTAGCTCTATCATTTTCATACCTTTTTTCAGCTGCTCTTCTCACACTAACATACTCGTTCCTGGTTCTCTGGTATCTCTCTCTACTTTCTGGTGTTCTGTTATTACGGAAGTTCCTCCATGCCCTTTTGTTCAGCTCCTTTGCTTTCATACATTCCTTATTAAACCATGGATTCTTCTTCTTTTGCTTCTCTTTTTCCTGTTGGGCTGGGACAAACCTGCTTACAGCCTCCTGACACTTTTGGGTGACATAGTCCATCATGTCTTGTACGGACTTGGTTATGAGTTCTGTCCCATTGTATATCCCTTATGAATGGATTCATCTCCTCATAGTTTCCCTTTCGGTTCGCCAGCCCTTTGTTTCCCTGTTCTTTTTTGGGAGATACAATTCCTAGCTTAACCAGGTACTCGAAGTTCAATACACTATGATCACTCATTCCCAGGGGGGCTTCCAACTTAACTTCCCTTATATCCGACTCATTTAGGGAAAATATCAGATCAAGCAAGGCTGGTTCATCCTCTCCTCTCTTTCTTGTCGGTCCCTTGACGTGTTGACTTAGAAAGTTTCTCGTTGCCACGTCCAGCAGCTTGGCTCTCCATGTGTCTGGTTCTCCATGTGGGTCTCTGTTCTCCCAATCTATCTTCCCATGGTTGAAGTCTCCCATGATTAGATGTCTGGATCCGTTCCTGCTAGCCACAGAAGCTGCTCTCTCTATTATATTGATGGTGGCCAAGTTGTTTCTATCATATTCCTGTCTGGGTCTTCTGTCATTTGGTGGGGGGTTATATATGACTACTACTATAATTTTCTGTCCTCCAGTTGCTATGGTGCCTGATATGTAGTCACTGAAACCTTCACAGTTCTGATTTACCATCTCTTCAAAACTCAAACCTTTTCTTATCAGCAAAATTACACCACCACCTCCTCTCCCTTCTCTTTCTTTCCTCACTACATAGTAGTCCTGTGGAAACAATGCGTTTGTTCAGATATATCTTGCTCTAGTTAGGCCCCCATTTAGATTATGCAGTTCAGTTTTAGTCGCCGTACTATAGAATGGATATAAATTCACTTGAACGTGTCCAGCGTAGGATGACGAAGTTAATTCCCCAAATTAGAAACCTGTCATATGAAGAAATTAACAAAGCTTAAATTCCATTCACTGGAAAGGTGAAGAGTTATGGGTGACAGTATTTACCCAGGTCAATACTGAAACGGGTGTAGACAAGGTGAAAACATGAGGTGCTCTGTTCTGTGACGAACTTTTGTATATAGGTATGAGGCCCAGACACGTTGTAAAGCCAGAAACTCAGCTTTGCGCTCCCTGACAAGTCTTAGAGATGGTGCATCTCTACCAGTACTCAAAATGTACTACGTTCAAGCAGTTAGGTCACTCATTGACTATGCTGCTCCTGCTCTTACATCCCTCAGTGATAACCAATGGGAGAAACTGGAAGTGTCTCAAAATGATGCTCACAAAACAATGCTGGGAGCACCTATATGGACGCGTAGCAAGAATCTAAGAATGGTAACCAACTTACCTGCATTAGAAAACATGATCAAACAAAGGATAGCCACAATAACAGCAAAACTTGCTGCAACCACCGCCAGACTGTCAATCAAAGACAGCATACAGAGATCGCTTCAGAAAAACCTTCAATACAGAACAAGTACAAGGGTAGATAATCTGGTCAAGATTCTAGAGAACGTGGACTTGAAATGGACCAACAAAAACAAAGGAGAAGATAGACCATATCAACACTTTCGGCAGCCTCCTCCATGGGAAGAATCGAGTCTAGAGATAATCATTGAAGGATTACCAGTTAAAAAATCCGCATGTGACTCGCAGAGGCTCAAAGCAGTCATAGAACAACAAATGGAAGCCATCTCAAGACCTACAACAACTCTTCTTCACAGACGGATCAGTTGATCAAGAAAAAAGTTCTGCTGGGGCAGCAGTTTACACTACCAACCATGAAGCTTACTGGAGCATGAATAGTGGGTGCTCAACATTGCAAACAGAATTATATGCCCTGAAGGAGGCCATAAACTATACAATTGAGAATAATTTACATGTCATCATTCATTCCGACTCTAAATCTTCGTTCCAGGCATTGTTATCCAGTCAGCATCGAGATAATATACAATTTCTCACAGAAATCCAACATATAGGAAAAGAAACCAATAATCTAGGGCTGTCATCACTCTAAATTGGATACCAAGTCACATTGGCAGTAGATGGTAATGAAAAGGCAGACTCGCTAGCAAAAACTGCCACTGCTCTACCTGTTGTACAGGTTCCAAGTACGTCCAGGTTTTCAACAGATTAAGGAGCAAATCAAGAAGAAAATATTCTCAACTATCAAAAGTCGCCACATAGCCAAAGTAGCGAAAGGAAGATCCACTGCGATATGGTACGAACAAGCCACTGTTTACTCCTCTTTCAAGTCTGGCAAAAAGATATCCAGAGACATTGCAGTAGCCATACACAGACTCAGACTTCGTTACAAGTGCTGCTGGGAAGTAATGAACCCAATAGTTAAAGTGTGTCACATCTGTGAAACAGAAGCAGAGGCGCCACTATTGCACTACTTACTGGAATTTGAAGCTATTAAAGCCCAGCGCATCAAACTTACATTAATCAAACGACAGCAGCTGAATTAGATGCACTTGCCACCGCGACTACAATGATTAGAAAAGTCGTTGAGTAATGGGACTCACTAGTGAGCGTTCTGCATCTACATCCACCATCAAGATAATGTTATTAAAACAAGACTAAAACCAGTGCACTAAAACAGAAGCGAGAAATAAACCGGGAAAACGGAGGAATCCCCACCTCCATATAAAACTTTGACCCAAATATCACAGTAACAAGGTTATCGCGAGTAGCCGAACTCAATTACGGGCTCACCATAGCCCGTGCTACATGGACACTTCATTCTGTGTAGCTAAATCTACAACAACAACAGTTTATAGCTGCTCTTGGTCTCGACTTTACATGGATGACTGTTACTCAGTGTTCTGTTCGACAGAAAACAGTTTCCAGCGTCCTATTTTACCGCTTATTCCCACTGACCTCATTTTGTGTGTTCAGATATGGAGCTATCACTCCATGGTCACATTCTTCCCGCTCTATATCCATGTTGGCCTTAGTTGAGAATATCATTGGTCTCCATGAAACTGGTGACCCGACTAATCTCTCAAATACTTTTATTATGTGGGACGTTAGTGCAACTCGTCTATAAATCTTAGCAAAGGCTTTTCTCTCACCTTTTCCTTTCCCCATTTTCTTTCTTCTTCAACCATCCCCATTTATTACCTTCCCTTAACCACGAACACATTTTCATTTTTATTATAGGAGAATGTAAATGCGAGGGGTAAAGGCTTATAACATCTGTCAATCTGTCCACCATTACAGAGGAGTGTAATAACCCCCCCCCCATTTCATAAACTTCTTTTTTTCACTATTTTTTACATAAACCTTTACTTCGTCGAGAAGCGGCGACGTTTGGTCCGTCTTGCACCACTAAAACCGAGACAGGTCAGCTGTCTCAGCTGTCAACCGAGATAAACATAAATAAGTGATTCACAACATGGATTTACAAACCGCCGTTCATGTTTAACATGCTATAATTTTATTCCAGCATAGTTGAGGCAGTCAATAATGGTAAGGTTTGTAATGTTGTGTATCTTGACTATAGCAAAGCTTTTGCTTAAGCGCCGCATGAAAGATTGATAATAAAGATAGAGGCTCACGGTATTGGGGCTGCTATATTAAGTTGGATTAATCACTTCAAGACGATGCAAATATGGTTTTGTAATGGTCAAAAGATTGGTACTGTATCAAAAGGTTTGCTAAAGTCAAGGTACACAACATTACAAACCTTTCCACAGTATATTCAGATGACATTTTTTACAGTTTACAGTTTGGTCTGTGAAAGTAAGTAAAAAGAATAGTTTTCCGGTTTGTTCAAATTTGTTCAGAGTTCAGATTTTTACGTTCTAACTTCGTTGTACGTTGGTAAATATAGTATGGTCCTCATCGTTACTGTAAGTACTACCAAAACTGGAGGATGGCCTGGTATATTATACTTGTGTTATTATCAGTGCAGATCGCATCACAAATGCTTTCACGACGTAAGAAAATGGCTGGAATCCTTTATACTCTTAGAAGTTATAGACTATATAAACATCTATATATTAAACTTGCCAGACACATTAAACTTGCGTTATTTTCATTGCAGATCGCATCCGAAATGCCTGCCAAGAGGGAAGCTGCCCACTACGCCCACTTGGACCTGCCAGATAGCGTGAAACTCAACATGAAGAAACTGCAAGATTCTCTCTGGAGCAAAGTCAAGGAGCTCAAACACGTGCCAGCCGACCCAGACCACGGGCACATTACCCTCGGCTACTTCATACTAGACAGAGGTAAGGAGTTGGGAAAGTGTTAGTAAATAAGTAGTGAAGATGAGAGTTAGGAGAATTGGTCACTGGGAAGTTTACAGTCATTCGAGGATCAATGGATTGTGTTATCCAAACTAAGCTGTCTGATTATTAGCTTGGTGAAAGAAACTACGTTAGGTTCTTGTTTTTTAATATATTGTATATAATGAACTCACAAGTGTGTGGTTTAACTGCGCTAAAATATGGTGGGACTGCAATGGGATTTATCTCGCGTCCCTCGACTCGTACTACCAGTTGAACCATGACTAAATAAATATCTCTAGTATTGTTACTTGAAGTTTGGAAGGTACTAACATTAGCGACAGTATACATGTTTCGCCAAAACTATGTTAATTTGTTTTTAAAATTAAATATTTTTTCTGAATATGCGTATATACATTGCAAGTTAAATATTAAATTATAAAGTTATTATTTTGTAATTTCAGAAAGATGGAGCGAGGCAGATAAGCGTAAGCAGGCAGATGAGAATGTTGCGGTCGACATTCGTCAACTGATTGCGAGGTTCATGGTAAGTACAACAACCTCGTACCTATGAAATTCATCAATAAATGCAAACTAAACCTCTATAATTGAGGAAAGATGTACAGGTTTCGTAAATGTTCGATTAATCCTCGTTCATTTCATATTACTTAATATATCTCCCCACAATCAGTCAAAAATTTAGCTTCATTGCACTTATTAACATTAAAAACATTAGGAACAAATGATAGCAAGTGCATAAGGCCTATTGGCCCATACGAGACAGTTCTTGTTTATATCCACCCAATCTCATTCATGTGTGTGTAACCTACGCTTGAAATAATCACGGTACCCCACTGCTAATATGTTACTTGGTAATTAGTTCCACACAATTTCAACCATGTTACCGCACCAGTATTATCTCTACACAAATCATAATAGTGTGAGGCATCAAATGAACAAATGCACAAGGCCCGTGATGTGTTCGAACCTACGTCTGGGATAATTCCAGATGCGCCTTCTCCCGGAGAAGCTGAGAGCCTTCTTAGGGAAGCTGCAATCAATGCTGCAATTTTTATTTTACCTTGTCGTGGCACAGTAGAATAAGGTGCGTCTGGGATTATCCTGACGTAGGTTCGAACCCTCATCATGGCCCTTATGGATTTGTTCTTATTAATTCATTCTTCGCCTTTCTAGAGAATGCAATTTAATGTTTTGTCATTTAAATGATTTTTGTTATATATTTACTTATTATTCGTGCACTGTATCCATATTAACAACGTGCTCTTTTTTCTTCAGAAAAATAAACTGAAGAATCTGTACGTAGTCTTAGGAGGCCTGGGAAGTTTCCACACAACGATCTTCTATGTAAAGGTTTAGGAGACGCCGAAGCTGTTAGATCTGAGGATGGAGAGAGTTGCCCCTCCTGGACACCCGAGGTCTTCACTTGCAGGACTATAATTTTAACCCCCACGTCACCCTATTTAAGCGACGCTGGGTAGATGCTACCGAACTTGCCTATTTTAAGAGAGCCAGGGTTCACTCGCAACATGAAGCAATCTTAAGAAATCTGATAAACTCTGCACAGATACCCGACGGAACAGATGTCAGGACCTCAAGAGTGGGCTTCAAGGTGTATAACCCGAAGAATGCTATCGTATCTATAAACATGTCGATATCAAACAGTCATTTGAATAATACCCTGCATTGCTTTGATACCATTACCCTGTATTTCCATATTTACTTGTAATTATAACAAATTATATGTAATTATTACAAATACTATTTATTTTTAAAGTAATGAGAACTGTTAGTTCGATGACCATTACGAAAACAATTTGTCTTTCAGTATTTTTATAAACATGTTATAAATTTTTTATCTTGTACATATGTTATACAAATTGTATCTTATATCATTAATAAATTGTATTGTATATATATTCCATAAATCTTATTTTCCAATTGGGTGCAATAATGTTTACACAAAACCACCGAGATAGTAAGAGCGACTCCTCCCTTTATACACACATTTGTAACTGGATCATTTTACACTTATACTTATGAAATTCTCATTTTAACAGTTAACTACTAAAAACAGACTTCTAATAATATACAGCCTTGAGGATTTTTTGCTTTTAAGACTAACTACGAATTAATACTTAAATTTAGGTATTTGGAGGATTATTCACGTTATTAAAATATGAATTGTACGTTTAACATTTGTCATACCTGAGATGTCCCGCGCGAGGATTGAGTTGCAACTATTTTCTTAGGCCTCGTAAGCCAGATGAATTCTAACATTACATATTAAATAAATCAATATATTCAGTTCTGATTCGAATAAAACAACGCAACTCCCAGTTTCATAACGATTTGTTCTCGCATGAATAAATTCTGGCGTGGGTGTGGGGCCATAATGGTTTGGCCGGTTATGAGAATTTGACGGTTTGGACGGCCAATCCTCATCAACAAAGTAATGGGGATTTTTTTGAAAATATTAATTTTAAAGTTTTGGGATGACATAAGTATGATTTATCATGTAAGCACATGATGATTACATCCTTAAAATATAAGTATAAATTTCTTCTCTGCTGTGAATATAGTTTGTCATCCACACCTTTATTTCAAAGAGCCAATCTGTCAGACATTATTTAAATAAAAGCAATGATATGGAATGCAATTCAATTTTTAAAATGTTCAGATTTGTAATTATTCACAACATACATTTATAACTCAAAAATTAAAATGGAATGCAGGAAAGTTTCTTTATCTTTCGCAAATAAATGAAATAATTTTGATCTTTTGTCAATGACTCTAGGCACTATTCCCACCCACCACCACCTGAACTGCCTTGGATTCGCTACCTGGACAAGGATACTCAAACTATTACTGTCGAACTAAACAGTCAGTCAGTTAATAATGTGCATAAATTTTAAGAATCAAAACCTTTTTGTGGAGTTACGAGCATGAGAAATGACAAATATATGAATTCACACTACCCCCACCCCCTTCCTCATCACAATTCTCACAGTTATTTGATACAATATGTAGTTTTATGTTATTACTGAACATCAAAATACAAAAATATGAAGTCTTCCCAACACAAATCCGGTCTGATTTGTGAAACAAATTTTCACCACTTGGTGGTGAGCTTGGGCGTAGTTATTTTATCAAATCTACTCATTATGTTGCTCACGTGGCCCCACGAGAATGAGGTGATTTGATGAAATAACTATGCCCAAGTTCACCACCAAGCGCGGTCTGGATGGTGGGCTAAATAGCCAATAGCCCGTACACCGTCTTTTGTACAGTCATGGATGGTCGAGTGGTTAAGGTACTGTGTTCGCCAGTTGCATAGTGCCTCTAACTGCATAGGTTCGAGTCACTTCTGGGGTGTGGAGTTTTAGATTGCATATATGCTTGGGGACCATTCAAGCATGTTCGCATCTTCACCACTTGGTACTAGCAACCAAATTTGCATAAAGAGCAGCCAGTAACCAGCTTCCTTAGATGAACTAGCAGGTCACACAGAATTAGACGACGAAAGGTGGCACAGAATCTATACAGCATGTGCAGAAGTCTGATACTAATACCCCTTTCACACTGGATGAGCTCAGTCTGTAACGGGGGTGGGGGGAAATAGCTCTATCTTGTCCATTATTCCACCCCCCAGTTAACTAACGAGGCCGGGGGAAACAGCTCTAGTCCGTTATCCCGTCCCCAGTTAGCTAACTATTCTAGAGTACTCCCAGAGTTCCTAAGGCAACCTCTCTCGTTCAACACCTTGTAACCTAGGTATTTGACTACCTAGGTGCTAAGACTACAAGGCGCCGTCACTTGATCAGTTACCCGAAACTCTAGAGAGAACTCTAGAATACAGAATCATTGCCACAAACGTATAAGAGAAAACGAAAGGAAAGAAATGAATAGTGAAGTAATTAGTGAGGGTTTGGGGTGAGAGGTAGGGAGGTGGGAGGAGCGAGGAGGGTCATTAGTTGAAAGTGAGAGTTCAGAGAGGGGTGGAGGGAGAGGTGTAGATAGGTAGAAGTAGAAGAGTAGATAGTAGAAGTAGAAGAGTAAATAGTAGAAGTAGAAGAGTAGATAGTAGAAGACGAAATGCTGCCACCATCCATTCATAATCATTACATACAAGACAAGGAATGGAACTTGTCTGTATCACAATATTCACCAAAGATGTTATCAAGAGATCATTATTAGTATGGTCCCATCTTTATCATGTACTCATTCTAAACCATGAAACCAGTAACCACAGAGGCTTTCTCACCTCAACTCAAAATCTCTAGGGAACAAAATAAAGTCCATTTAAATAATAAATTCAACAATTATATTTTTCATGATAAGTATCATAACTTAAGCAATCCAATTAAAGTGTTAAAGATTACTATTCAAAGTGAGTCATCCTCCAAGAATCTGAGAGCACTACAACTGACTGCCCCTGATCGTCACACAACACTTGTAAAACACGACCAAGTCACCTAAATGTTCACTCACCGAGGACTGAGTAAGTTGAATAGAGAGGGGGGGGGGGGGGGGGTGTCGGAAAATCCGACACCATTTAATAATAATATCATACAGACAGATAAGAGCTGTGTTGTATAAGCAAGTTACCCATAGAAAACGTAACTTGTAGTGGAATTACCGTCTATAGAAAACGGGATATCATCACCACATACTATTATAATTCACCAGCTATTCTGCTGGGAATTATTCTTAATTACATTAGTCTTTGGACTTTACCATCATAAAAACATCTTATATAAATTAACTTAATTATCAATATTAAAGTAGAGTAAATGTGACCCTTCTATCACGTTCTGAAATCTGGACAATGTAAGCCAGGCGTCAGAGTGAGGAGGAGGGCAGCCATTGTTGTTATACGAGACCAGAGGCTCACACGGGAGCAAATTCGGCTCCTGTTAATTTTACTTGGACGTAGTGTTATGGATACCAAAGGTGTACCATCTGTCAACACGCTGTCAACATATCAAGTTAAGTGTTCTTTCCGAAACCCATTATCTATCATTAGTGGCCATTAATGTCATTATATAGGGTGACCCGGTTAGAACGCGAAATCGCCTCATACTAAAGGTAATTAAGCCAGGTCTTCATGTTCCATGTACTGTATAGTGTTTTCTCTGATATAGCTTGTCATATATAGGATTCTGGCTTCACAGCTAGCGCATTTTTGACAGGTCAAGACGAGGATGCAAGATTTGTGCACCAGTTACTGGGTGATATGGAAGCTACCTCAAAGAGGATAATTTGGTGTCTACACCCTAGTTATACCTGGTGGACTAACCTGCTGTACTATAAGATAAGGAACCTCTTCAATGTATGTAGTTACTGTAGTTTGATTGGCTGCATACATATAAATATAAACTCCCCTAATGTGTAGAGGATCGATTTGTGAGATTAAGAGATTATTGCAGAAATACAGTCCACTCATTATTATACAAATTGCTATCGAAGTATATAAATTAACGTAAATATAAATTCATATAAATTAAATAAATATAAATCTCACAGGTCGGTTCCCACATTATTTGGTCCTTCGAACCGGATGACGGATTATTTGATCCTTTGAACCCACATTTGGTCCTTCGAACCGGATGAACCAGTTAACCAGTGGATTCATTAAATATGCTAGTGCAGTGTTATTTAAACAAAGCCAGCAGTCAAGACGGCAGCGTAGCCTCGAGGGAGCTCAGGAGCCTCCCTCAGCCCAGTTCAGCTTCGTCAGCGGTTTCATGCACACCCACAGATATTTGGTGGCGTGTTATTTCGTGAAATGACAGCGCTAATATAGAATCCAGCCAAATTAGTGACTGTGTCTTCGCGAGATTGTTCACGGATTTCGTGGTGTTACATTTCGCGAGAGATTATCTACGAATTTTGTGGACTTTATTTCGCGAGGTCACTAATAATATTTAATACTTCTAGATAATATTAGAAGTTTCATAGAGGCTAATTAAGAGGCTATTATCAATAATTGTGTATATTATTTCTCCAAAATAGAGAATTATTTAATATATATTGCACTAGTGATCACAGTATAATATTTACTAATTGCCAACCCACAACAGGGTAGGATATTAACCATTGACTAGTTGAACTATTATCGTTCATCCTAGTCCCATTATTACCATAGTCAGTTGTACTATATTGAATAACCTAACACCATTAATGAATGGTCCAGACCCTATTTTGGGTGTAATTTTTATCAACTCGAGTTGAGTTGTATATATAATAATTTACTTATGATCATTACACCTTTGAGTGATTAATTAGTGTCTCTACCATCCTAGGGTGATATAGAAGAGCTAACCTATAGGTACTTCCATGACACTGGTTTATCACTCAAATCATTAGTGTGTATGATTGTATATATATAATGTGTATTAATTTTAAGTGCTAACCTCTAGTAGAGGTAGGATTATTGCCTAGTGAGTGCAGAATTTACCCTAGGCTACCATTAGTACTTGCTCACAATTTATGAGCCAGTGGTGCTCAATTAACAAGTCACCATGACTAATCCACAGAAAGCAAAGCGTGCTTTAATATCAAGCAAACGCCAACTAACAAGAGATCTCAACCAATATGAACAGTTGTTATATGAGCCTGTAATTAATTATCATCGGTTGAAAATACCACTGTTACAGATTCAAACCCAATTGCATATATTGAAAGCAAATAGGAAATCTTACCAAAATCAAGTCCACGATGATGTAGTAGTTGAAGATGTGGAACCATTCCTGTCTGACCTAGCACAATATGAAGAAGAAACTCAAGGCAGGTTGGAACATTTACACAGGATAATTGAATCAGAACAAATAGCAAGTACATCAAATAAAGTAGATAATGTTATGGATGATCTGGATCTTTTTGAGAATAAATGTAAAGCCAGATTAGATCCTTTAATCAACAAGGATAAAGCTTCACCCAGTAAAGCTTCACCCACTACAGCTTCACCCAATAATATACCACCAGAAATTAAGCAGTTTTCAGACAATTTATCCACAGTCTCTGTGGTTTCTGAAAACCCAATACCTGAAGCTACTAAGTTAACATGCCTCCAAACTAGAGGTGAAGCTGAACCAGTAGTAGAAAATGTAAATGAAAATAGCGACAGCACTAATTTCCCAGTCCAGCCTCCTAGGAATAATGCTGGCAATGAGAAAACTGTCATACATCTAGTACTACAATTGCTGGATTTACCTCAACCTGATCAGACTGCTGACTCATTACAATCCTTCAGCATGGAGTTTGAGTCACTACTAAGAACATTCAGACTTAAGGTTGATATAACTACTAGTGAATGGATGACCAAAGTAGTCCTTCAACGAAAATTGTCCAGCGATATACTAGATGAATTATATGCACATCAACATAACACCATCCTGACAGTACAGGACATCACTGAAGGTTTACATTCCATCATAAGCAAACGACGAGCAAATGAGGAAGTTAAAGCCTCTTGCAAGCCTTCAGAAATAGAAAATAATAGTCAATTAAAGGGTAAAACAACCACCCTAAATAAACATCAACCAATTACTCAAACATCAAGTTGCAGAAAATCTGACAATGCAGCAGCATCCTCCAAGCCTACTGTTACTAGTTCACCCAAACCGGTAACTTCCAAACGTGCAGTAGGCTGGGGGACATGTATGTTCTGCAAAAAGAAACATTCAACATACCGTTGTGCTAATTATCCAACCAGAGACACTCGTATTGAGCGACTCCAGGAATTAGGGAGATGTTCGAGGTGTCTCAAGTCACACAACATAGACTATTGTGATACCCAATTCAACACCTGTAACAGGTGTAGAAGAGGTAGGCACCATGCAGCACTGTGCAAATATACGAAATTAACGTATTCAAGACCCAAGGTGGAAGATAGCATTCCCACCACAGTACAGTACTGCAAGGTGCAACAAACAAAGAGTGTCCAATCGGCAAAGTCTAAAGGTAATACGACTTTGCCTACTGCCCAAATTACCATCCTGAATAAGAGGGCCAAGGTCCATACCCGTGGGTTGTTTGACCAAGGATCCCAGAGAACATATGTCACTAAAAAGCTGGCAGATGAATTACAATTAAGGCCTGTAGCCCAGATGTCATTCAACATCTCAGGGTTTGTAACAGATGCAGGACCTCAAGTCTACCAGGTGGTACAACCATCAGTACGTTTAGGCAGGTACATCTGTCGAGTACAAGCCATTGTGGTGGACAAAATACCAGTAGACCTACAAGTTCAAGGTCTGAGAGCAACAGCCAAATTCCTGAGAAATAGAGGAATAAAATTGGCAGATAATATTAAGTCTGATCACCTCAACGACTTCGGTCTCCTTGTAGGGACAGACTATTGTCATCGATTCATCGGTAGCCCTACTAAATATCAGGGTATAACCATGTTAAATTCTGCAGGAGGTAAATTACTCTCAGGACCAGTATCAAGCCTGAGGAGACCTATGCCTGCAGATAAACAATACCAGTAGAAATCTTGATTTGTCAGCTGATTATATTTCTCCAGTAGCATTATACTAAGGAGATTACAGCTGACTATAGTAACAGAGGTTGATGTTAGTATCATCATTTAAAGCTGAAGATGAGTTCATGAGGCCTCAGTGGCAAATCAGTGAACAGTAGCCTAAAACAGCTACAAGTCACTGCGACCAATGTCACTGAACCCACTGCAGTCTCAGAACCATACTTTACTTTAATGATGAGCTATTCAATCCTCTGAATCAATTAATTAAATTAAACCCCAGTAAATCTGATGACTGATTTGATACATTTATTATTTAATCAAGATGTATTCCATGGGCCTCAGTGTTTATATATCAGTGACCAGTTACCTGAAGAAACTTCAAGTTATATCTGATGTCACTGATCTCATTGCAGTACCTGAATCATACTTGACTGTAGTACTTGATCACATCCAGTCTTCTGGGTTAAATAATATGTAATAAGGCTTGAATATTAGCCTTTCAAGAGTTGACAGGGAAATGAAATCGCATTAGACTTCTAACCCTTGCAACTCTAGTACGGGACATCCGTCCTGTACGAACAGACGCACAAATGTGTGATTACTAACTACTAACATCAAATTAATTAAATAATTCGAAGGAGGAGTATCGGTGTTCGTCTGTTCTAATTAGGACTTCGACCCGTGAGCAGCCCCTGGGGAATTATGTCGGAAAATCCGACACCATTTAATAATAATATCATACAGACAGATAAGAGCTGTGTTGTATAAGCAAGTTACCCATAGAAAACGTAACTTGTAGTGGAATTACCGTCTATAGAAAACGGGATATCATCACCACATACTATTATAATTCACCAGCTATTCTGCTGGGAATTATTCTTAATTACATTAGTCTTTGGACTTTACCATCATAAAAACATCTTATATAAATTAACTTAATTATCAATATTAAAGTAGAGTAAATGTGACCCTTCTATCACGTTCTGAAATCTGGACAATGTAAGCCAGGCGTCAGAGTGAGGAGGAGGGCAGCCATTGTTGTTATACGAGACCAGAGGCTCACACGGGAGCAAATTCGGCTCCTGTTAATTTTACTTGGACGTAGTGTTATGGATACCAAAGGTGTACCATCTGTCAACACGCTGTCAACATATCAAGTTAAGTGTTCTTTCCGAAACCCATTATCTATCATTAGTGGCCATTAATGTCATTATATAGGGTGACCCGGTTAGAACGCGAAATCGCCTCATACTAAAGGTAATTAAGCCAGGTCTTCATGTTCCATGTACTGTATAGTGTTTTCTCTGATATAGCTTGTCATATATAGGATTCTGGCTTCACAGCTAGCGCACTTTTGACAGGTCAAGACGAGGATGCAAGATTTGTGCACCAGTTACTGGGTGATATGGAAGCTACCTCAAAGAGGATAATTTGGTGTCTACACCCTAGTTATACCTGGTGGACTAACCTGCTGTACTATAAGATAAGGAACCTCTTCAATGTATGTAGTTACTGTAGTTTGATTGGCTGCATACATATAAATATAAACTCCCCTAATGTGTAGAGGATCGATTTGTGAGATTAAGAGATTATTGCAGAAATACAGTCCACTCATTATTATACAAATTGCTATCGAAGTATATAAATTAACGTAAATATAAATTCATATAAATTAAATAAATATAAATCTCACAGGTCGGTTCCCACAGGGGGCGGGAGTCTGCAATTTTCAAGCAGCGTCACCCCCCGTCTGGTGACGGCCTATCTCGACGGCTGGCCTCTGCTCTGCTCCGCTGGCTGGTCTCCTATTGCTTAATGCTCTATCCTCTCGAATCGATAGTTCTCCGAGTATATTTTGGGGACCCTAGTAACTAACTCCGCCCACAAGTAGATAGCCTCCGGCACTCTACCAAGCCACTCCTTAAACGTCAGCATGTTTGAAGGCTACCAGGCTCCAATTATGAGATTAGTAGAAGCAAGGTGAAATTCTCATGATCTGACCTCAGGTCACTTGGGGTTATTAACGCTTTGAGGTGTGAGATCTCAGGCCGACAACCTGGCGCCTATCTCAAATCCTTGTCTGTGACTCATGTACTCTATATATATATTTTTTAAATCAACTAAGCCAAACACTTTTACAGTGTTACAAGTCGGCCTAAGAAAAACTACAAGGATACATTCCCCTGGAGACAACCTATAATATAATTAGATACTTCGGCCAACAAGGAGACGCTGCATACCTTAGGTTAATTAATTCAGCCTGAACTTATCAAACTAGACCTACAGCTTTGAATAGGGCAGACAGTGCAGATCACAAAACCCAAAGATCCAGCTAATCCAAGGCCCATCTCTCTCCAAAGCTTTGCAGCCAAGACGGCTGACAGAATGGCACGCAACAGACTTAAGTGGAACATGCCTAAACTGCAACAGGACATGTATGCCTATAAAAGTTGGAGCAGTGGAATGTACTACAACTGTTAGCCCACTAGAATGACAGACCAGGAATGCTGATATTCCAGGACCTCGAGAAAGTCTTTGAACTTGCTCGCGCCCCAGCTATTCTCTGCCGTCTCATCGACAAATCAAAGGAAACCTGCTCTCCTGGACCAAAAACCGTCTTCAACAGAGAAGCAGGAATGAAATTTCATGACAGTCTCTGAATACAAAAGACATGAATATGGTACACCACAAGGAGACATTCTCGGCACACTTCAATTGTTTAATGGAAAGAATAATCGGGCTGAAACTCCTACAACACTGCAGGCTGATAAATTACAGGGACGACTTTATCACAAAAGGAAGGGATGCGGCGCCCCTTACACCCAAATGCTTAGACTGCATCAGTGAAAATGTAAAGCAGAGTGGTATAAAATTCAACCCTACCAAGACAAAAGCCATGCCCATAAAAATACTGACGACGAACATCCCACTCACAGTACAGGGTCAACCAATTTGAATGGGTAAACACTTATCAGTATCTAGGAATACTCCTTAACAAATTTTAATGCATAGGTCTCTTACTTGAGAGAACTCTGCGGCCCGGACAGCAATCCTCAGGTCGCTAACCTCCCTCTCTGGGGAAGCCAATCTGCAAGTCTTTCGCACATATTATGTACAGGCAGTCAGGTCAGTGATCGACTATGCCGCACCTGCACTCCATCCAATCATAACAACAGTGGAAAAAGCTTAGAGTAGCCAAAAACAATGCTATGAGAGCTGTCCTGTGAGCCCCCTATGTAGACCAGGCATGAAACTAAGACTGGAAACTAGTTTGCCCAATCTTCAAGAAAGAAAATATCAAACAGCAGCTACAATTATCAGCAAGATAATTTATTCCCCTGAGCCAGTCCCAGCAAGACAAGCCTTGGTGGTTGGACTTCGACAAAACAATGGAAATTCTTGGACTGCCAGAAGGAAAATTTCAAAACTACTACAATTAAAAAGCACGATTCTTGATAGAGGTGGTGATCAGCTACACCCAAACTACACTTGTTGCCCACCGTGGGAGGAACTTTACCTTGAGGTTATCTTGAGACGATTTCGGGGCTTAGCGTCCCCGCAGCCGGTCCTCGACCAGGCATCCTTTTTGTTACACCCCCCCCACCCCCAGGAAGCAGCCCAGAGCAGGTGTAACTCCCAGGTACCTATTTACTGCTAGGTAACAGGGGTATCAGGGTGAAAGAAACTGCCCATTTGTTTCCGCCTCCACCGGGTATCGAACCCAGAACCTCAGGAATACGAATCCGAAGCGCTGTTCACTAAGCTTTTTTTATTATTATTATTATTTTCTACCACAGACGTGGCCATATATATACAATGCTAACCAGCATATATACATTTTCTTCTGTCCTCCATGGACAGGGTTAGAGAAATGTTAAACATATAGTTCAAGGGTTTATTGAACACTCAACCACAGAAGGTGATTCGGTGCTTTTAAAATGCTAAGCTAACCTACATACGTAAATACATAGATACACAGATTTACGTATGCCCTACATAAAGTGTTTGATGTGTCTTTTACATAGTGTCATTAATGTACATTCACAAAGGTGAAATGTAATTCTGATCAGCTTCCATATATACTTTATACCCATACATATACATACACACACACATATACATACATATACATACACACACATATACATACATATATACACACACATGTATTCACATACATCTGTCATTTACTCTGACAGGGTGAGATAGCTGATAAAGAAACTAGTGTGCAATTAAGCACTTAATCACTGAAGGTGATGAAGGTGCTTTCACAAGCTCAGGTTATATAGTTACATCATATATATACATTGAATAAATGATATATTACAAGGTCAATCTTGGGTACAAGTCCAATATATCATCAAGTGTTCCAGTACTCATATAGTAATTACAGAGTTCAGCATACCTTAGCCCAGGAGGGCGAAAGTCAGTCAGTATGGGACATTCTACAATATAATGTTCAAGAGAGTGCATGTTTTCTCTTTCACAAAGTTGACACATTGTGTACTCGACATTTGGGTTTTGAGAAAGCTGCCAGATACGTCTATATCCCAGGCGTATTCTGGCCACTATAACATCACATTGCCGGGTTCTTGTTCTATTAGTCCCATATGTGAATGTCTCCTCACGATATCTATCATAATATTTAATGCTATAACTTTCAGGTCTGAGAATTTGTTAGGTCGGTGAGATTTTCATTAGATATTTGTTTAAGTATTCTCTTTGTCACTGCTAATGAAACACCCATATCAATTTCTACTACTGGTTTTCTGCAGGCTGACTTAGCAAGCATATCAACAGTGTCATGCCTTGAGCCAACATGTGATGGTATCCATAGGAATTTATTCTCAAATTTGTTTTCTTTAGAAGCTAAAACATTCATTCGAGTATCACTGACTATTTTCTGGGTGTCACTACTATGTGCATTCAGTGCCAGGAGTGCACTCTGCGAGTCACAGTATACAAGTCCACTGCCTTTGTCTTTTAAAAATTCAGTGGCAAGATATATGCCTAAGCTGTCAGGCTCCATGTAGCCTACCTTCAAAATAGTAATAGAAGCTATAATATGTCTTACTGGAAATGTCTTCCAATGAAAAAGCTTCCTATGATCCAACAATCCTAAGGCGCATCATAGAAAATCAAATGAGCAGGATAGCAGTAGCCACTCACGTCTTCACAGACAGATCGGTTGACACAATATGAGTGTGATCGTACTGCTCTTTGCACGGACAGCGAACAGGCCTATTGGAGACTGGAAGGACCAGTATCTTCAACCTAAACCTAGCTGTTTGTCATACAAAAGGCATTCCCATGTGTGATTGCACAAAACTCTCAATGTGCAATCACACACACTCAAAAGCTGCACTTCAAGTATTAGGAAAAAAGCGGTAGAAAGACAACGTGCAAATAATTACCATCATTTTGTATCTTGGAGCAGTAGCTAAAGGAAAAAGACTTGACATAACCTTAAACTGGATCCCATCCCATGTTGGAATCCCATTAAATGAGAAAGGCGATGAAATTGCTAAATTACCAACTAGTTATCCAGTGATTAATAAAACAATCCAACCCTGCCTCGAATACATAAAAAAACACCATCACCAAAAAACTCACCTCAACAAAGCCCATCTACAACCGAGTAGCAGAAGGTTGACCCTCTCCAATATGGTATCTTCAGGCCACCAAGTTAAAAGGTTAAATACCCCAAAAGGAATCCACAGGGAAAAAGCAGTTCGGTTATATAGAATATGTCTAGGTTACAGATGCAACTGGGAGGTTATCATGAGATAACCCAGTTATGATAACTCATGATAACTCACGATTTATCAAGAGTTAACCCAGACAGAGGGCATGCATCTTTTGCCAAACAATCACAGTAAAACCACTACTTCACTATATCCAGGAATGTGAAGCAACCAACGACCTTATAAGAGCTCTTAAGAGCCCCTGAATCTTGCAGTAACCACCATGAAGCCATCAACACTGCCACTATTCTGGTCAAGAGGGGTGTCCAGTAGCTGGGCACCCTCAAATACTGTCAAACAATATCCTCCCCCGTGATAGCAGCATGACTTAAATGCGAACTCAACACACGGTATAATTTTACTAAAAAAATCTACCACTTACGGGCTACTCATGCCCTGTGCCATCTCTTGGGTGGCATAATATTCATCATTTAATCCATTTGGTCCCCCCCCCCACACACACCCACCCACCCGGTCCACACCAGCAATCCTGACTAACTTCACAAGACACCCATCACAACTAGGACCCGTTGAGGGTGTTTTAACAACAATAATGCGCCACAAACGCCTAAAAGTCAGGACTCGCCCCATGGACGGCCAAACTTTCACCAAAAGCGACGTCTTTAAGATCTTAAAAGAAGCCGTCTGATTACACCCATCGACCTTGGTCAAGAAGGTAAAAATATTTTTTACTCTTGTGTGAGGGATCCCTAAAGAAAAAAAAAAGAAATAAATCGATTGCACTTAGAAAAGTGCACCACTTCTTTCCTCTCTTCCCACATCAGTACATCGCCGACCGAACAGTATCAGCGGGAGCAGCCACTCGATCACGGACCGAGAACAAACGGAGATCATTACCAACATCGAGGAAGAAAACCCGAACCTGAGAGTATTCGATGTTATATGCTACAGCACCGATACCGACGATGACTAGCACACCACCATGAAGATATCCTTCACCACCATAGCCGCGACTAACCAGGCTGCCACACATGGTCTCCACTGCTTCCGCATCAAGATTCCACCCTTCCAAGTGGAGAAAGAACGATACCATGAGCTCCCCAGGGCTTTCCGTGCTACGATTGCTCCCACCCCACCAACAAGTGTCGGCACCCCATCCAGAAGTGCAGCCTTTGCGCCTAGGACCATTATCCCATCTGTAAATCGACAACTCATCGCTGCCTTCTCCGCAACGGCAATCAACCTGTAATTTCACACCGCTTTCCCGGCAGACAAAAAAATCAAGGCCCAGGTTAAAACAAAAAAAAAAAAAAACCTTAACCCTGCCACCAGAGCCCCTGATGCTATACTCAACACCTCAGCTCTCACCAACCAACCAACCAGAAGATTCCCAGTCTTACCAAACAGTGGTTTCTCCTACCAGTCAAGCCAGCCTTTACAATGGGGACCGACTACTACCGATTCATCAGGGAACTGAATGTGCTGTACCTAGACAATGGCCTGGACCCCATCACAGCCCCTGACGCAAGTCTCACAACCTCCCTTATCACACCCGGGACTTCCACAAGGTCGACTGCTAGATCCATATCACCTCAGACGTCAGCTCCACTAAAGACCCAGGCTGCACAAACAGCAGCATCCTCCATTCCAGCCCCAAAAGCTACCTCCATCACCATCTCAACAGAAGCGCTCGCAGACGTGCTCTCTCCGACCACAACCACCACCGACGTTACCGAACCAGCTTCCATCACAACTCGTCGACTTCAGAGCCAGCCTCAACCTCAACCTACGAGACCAAAACCCCCAACAACGAACTACGCCACGGACTCCTCAGACGAGGAAATTTCATTAAGAGCTCCATTGTCACGACACTTTCTCTAGTGCGTGCAAGATCTCCTCGTGGAGGCCACATCACCGAACTCCAATGACAACACAGCCATGTCAACTAGCAACAAGACTCGAACTAAGAAAACATGGAAGACCTAGAGGCCTTCATTAACTCATTAGCTCTATAATTAGTATTGCTTGCCCTCCGTGACGACCACCCCCCTCCCCCCCAAAAAATCCATCCATTTACAGATCTCCAGTTTCAGCTATTGGTAATGGTTTCAAAGTGCTTCCACTTTCGGGCTATTCATGCCCGAGCCACCTTTTGGGTGGCTTCATCTTAATAAATCAATCCATTTGGTCACCATAGGACCTACAGACCAAGTCTTCAACTATCCATCTGGCCATTTTCCACCTTCGAACATTAACGCAAGCGACGCTTTGCTATTTAGAGCAGTGCAGCTAGATCAGTAAATCATTGACAGTTCGAGTGCATCACTTTATTACTGGAAAAATGTGGAGATTATACTGCATTTCTGTAGTGATGGCGACTGCAGTTATGAAGGCTTACATCTATGGAAAACATGAGCCTCAGGATCCCGAAGAAAGTGTTAACTGGAATTCGTTTATGCCCAAGGAAACCTTCTAGGAAAGAGCACAGAATAGTTAAACGAATTCACAGTTTGCCTTTAGAACTTCCAAATCTATTTCCGGAACATTTAAAAGTGAAGAAAGCAATTCTGCCCGCGCTGTCCAACTTGCTAGATGTACCCCCAGAGGTCGTGAAGGATGCCGACCCCATCCAGATGCTCAACACGCTTAAAACAAAACGTTCATCAGAAACGTTCGTTAACACATTAAGTTAACACATTAAGTTAACCCATGACATGACTTGACATACCATCAGTGATCATAGAGGAAGGCGACTCCCTCATGATGCTCAACTTCGAGGCAAAATATTTGACAGCCAGACACAAACGTTCAGTCAATGACATCACTGTTGATATCCCAGACTTCTTAAGTGATGGAGAATTGGGATATATATATAGTGAAGTTCAAGGATGTAGTGCCCCGGGCTGACACTCAAACATTAACAAATAATGTTCGTCAACTTTACGACAATAACGAACACCTTACACGTGAAATATCAATGCAGCTGGTGTCACATCTAGACACAACGGGCGTTCGAGGCCGCTCGCACAGTTCCAGACAATTACTCTAATTCATGTCTAAATATATTAAAAACCCTAAAAAAATTTAAATCTCACATTCCAAGTTGTAATTTTATTGTTTAATATAAACAATGAAAAACTATTTATATAATATTATGAAATAAAATGTTTTAACAACGTGTGACTCATTTATCAAATTCAGCCTGTAATTCCTTATCTTGCAGAGCAGCCATGTGTTCTTGTCTCTTAAACCAATGAACAACCAATGTGTTAATGTTTTTAGTCGCTTCTTAAAATTAAGCTTCCCTAATGCTGAGTAGTCTTATTTGATATTTACAATGAGAAGGACACAATGAAATACATAGACGCTGAAGCAGTCTTTGATCAACACATCCAGTCTTGGTAGTTTGCTGATGATGAACTTAAGCACTAACATACATGAATCACTTCAGCAGTCACACGCCGGCCCGTCCTCTAGCGTGGCCACGACGGACAATGATGAACTAAATTGCTGTTTGGAGTTTTGACGTTAAAATGGGATGCATTATTCGAGGGGACACTTTGGTTGCTAACCAACATTGTCCTGAATTTGTATCATTAATCTACAACCTAATTCACAAACCATAATTTATTATTTTTTCTAGTTCGAAAATGGTCTTATTTGGTTCCATTATTTCGTGATTATTATTATTATTAACTTCTGCCATTATTATTCTTTCTAGCATCAGAGCAGTAGAAAACATTTGGACATTAAGGGCAGCTCCTGTTAACGGTTGAAACGATCGGTAAAACATTCAAGGGACCCTACATCTATTATGTTTCCCGGTAATTTGTTCCACGAAACAACACTGTGACCAAACTAGTATTTATCCAGGTCTTTCCTAAATCTAAACTTACCTATTTTTCATTCATTGTTTCGTATTCTATTAAGTGGATATATTTTATACCTTAACCTTGTTATGCCCGTTCTTCTGCTTGTTCACTTGGGGGGGGGATAGAAATAGACTAAGCAACTATATCCCTGTGAGATGTACTTTGTCTCAAACGTAGTTTAATGTGTACACTTTAATCAGGGATACTCCTAACTCTTCGCCTTTCTAGATAATGTAAATTAAACTTTAACAATCTTTTTCCACATGGAAGGTTCCTAATTCGTGGTGTTAACATTGTCATTCTATGCATGACGCGTTCTATAGTACGGCTACCAAAACTGAACTTAATAATCCAAGTGAGGCTTAAGGAGCTAGTTACAGCTGCAGAAACACACAAGGTGTTTTATTGCTAACGCTTCTAGAAATGTTCCCAGTGTCCTATTTGCCTTATTTCGAACAGTTTTGCATAGATTTTTTTGCTTACAGTTCGTACTAATTATGACCAAGATTCCTTTCGCTTCCTCATTACCTTCCCTCTGATATCCTGTGACTATCATCATTACCTAGTCTCATAACCTTACTAATGTCAGTATTAATCTATCTGCCGGTGTTTTTTATAATTTCGGAAGCCTATCTACATCACCTTGAAGTGATTTTGATCCATGATATTAATACATGCTTGAATATATTCATGATACTGTTACTTCATATCTATATATGTAGTTTATTACATACATGCCTGAAATGTAAATTGAGTGCTATATACTGTTTAGTTCAGGGGTATTTCCCCCATGGATTTTTTTTTTTTTTTTTTAGTTCGGAGAGGTGGGGGAGGTTGAGTTTTAGAGTTTGCTGGCTTAGCAAAATCAAGTCTAAAATAATACAAACTTGCTTCCAGCGCCACAGTCCGATAATAATTTCACTTGTGCTTGTCACCGAGCCATGACATTTAACGTTTAAACCAATGGTTCTCAACCTTTTATAATGTCAAAATTACACCCCCCCCCCCTCCCTGATCCTTCACATTTTATACAGAGCAAAGAAAATGGCACTCACTAATATCACACAAACCAGTTTTCATTTTTGCCCCCCATGTGGGTCATATACTCCATGTTGAGAAACTGGTTTAAATCCATTAAAATACAAAGTTTATAAAAAAATCAACTTGACACTGTCAATCAATCGTCGAATAAGCGAGTTTGTATACATTAGTCATCGTGTGTTTAAGAATGAGGGTAACTGCAGAGGCCTACTGGCCCATACGAGTTTAATACACAATAGCAGCTTAGATGTGCGATCCCTGTTGGTAGAAACCTTACGGCACTCAAACGGCCGTCTAACCCCATATACTTCTGCACATTTTCCACAAAACTTGGTGGCACTGCAGCCAAGGCCATGGCAAGCCCTCACTCACTCACCCCCATCACCTGACTGACTCCCTAACCCGGTGCCCTTACTGGCTACCTGACAATGCTCTGGTAAGCTGGCTAGCACTACCTGGTCATGTGACTTGAAACCAATATCGAAATCAGCTGACTGTGCGTTCGTCGTAATACTACCAATGTAGCCGTATAAATTCCTTACTTAGAGGACGTCCCTTAATTTGGTTGGCTGATAGTTTGACCTAGTTCTCTTTAGGATATCAGAGTACGAAGTCCGCCTCGCTGCTTACACGGAAAAATTCTGTATATTATAAATTTATTAATATAGTCTGAATTATTCTTGTGTTTTAGATACAGAATTTGTAGCCTATCATGTGTGTCAGCTAAAGAGCGTACGACGCTTCATATGTTTAATGTGAATTCACGTCCATCATCTATGGAGAAAAAAGACTTCAATGTGTTTTTTTATCAAAGCATTGCCAAATGATTCTATGAAGTTAAGAAAGTTGAAGACATTTGCAAAATGTTCATACACAAGAACAAGGACAAACATTTTTAGCGTCATGAATGCTCTAAAAAAATAAACCTAATTCAGCAGGGGAGTCCCAAGAAAAAGGTAAAAGATAATTGAAACTAATTCTGTTGTATGACAGAGATAGCAAAGCAGACGCACACAATTGGGGAAACTTTGATCAAACTGTGCATTCTCAAAATGGTTTAAGCACGTTTATAGAAACAATAAAATACATCTCAAAGGGATAAAGTAGCTTAGGCTATTTATACCCTCTACTTCAAGTCCCTCAAGAGGCACGCAACTTCACGAATCAAAATACAAGAAACACATTTTACATTGCAGGTTAATACAGAAAACACAGCATAGAAGTGTAACACTGTTGGGTAAAAGTGTAACTCCAAAGTATTCTGTATCACACCATTATCACATCTAAACAAATTGATGTGGTACACTACTTATTTTCTTATTTATATAGTTATCATCCGAGGCCGGAATCCAAGGCTATACACTAGACTATTTATAATCCTATCTTAGTGATAGACACCAATGTGTAGCCATCAATAATGTAACCTCTCCCACTCTACCAATAACCGTTGGAGTGCCACAGGGCAGCATTTTGGGACCACCTATTTCTTGTATATATCAATGATCTGCCTAATGTCTAACATTCTGAAACCTATTTTGTTTGCTGATGATACTACCCTCCTCTACTATAACCCCAACCCACATACACTAAATAATGTTGTTAATAATGAACTAAAAAAAGTCCACTTATGGATGTCAACCAACAAACTAACACTTAACATAGAAAAGACCTACTACATCTTATTTGGAAGAAAATCTACAAATGCAATGCAGCTTCAGATAGACAATGTAAACATTAGCAATAAAAATGATGGAAAGTTTCTCGGCCTATTCCTAGACAAGAGACTCAACTTCAGCACCCACATACAACACATAACTAAGGAAGTCTCCAAAACAGTTGGTATACTCTCCAAAATCAGATATTATGTACCTAACTCTGCTCTCATCTCTATATTATGCACTAATCTATCCCTATGTTAATTATGGTATCTGTGCATGGGGTTCAACCACTGCAAACCACCTCAAGTCCATCATCACCCAGCAAAAATCTGCTATTAGAATAATAACAAATTCTGCTTTCAGACAACACTCAGCCCCCTTGTTTAACTCCCTAAACATGCTAAACAATCTCATTCCACAAATTTTCTTGTGTCAACTACATTTACAAAACCCTGTTCTTAAATGCAAATCCTGCTCTGAAACTCTCCCTGGACAGATGTAATAGGACCCATTATCACCACACCAGAAATAAATCTGATATCCCCAGAGTCAAACTTAATCTGTGTAAACACTATGCAAATAAAGGGACCCAGCCTATGGAACTCACTCCCTATTGAATTAATTAAAAAACTGTCCAACTTTTGCGTCATTCAAAAACAATACTAAAAAGTACCTAATAGTTTTTTACCTTTTGTTTAAAATTGTACTGTATCTATTGCTACCCAATCTCCCAATCTTTATGTACCCAATCTGAACATCTTTATCATTGTGATCATTTCTGTCTTATATGTGCTGTCAATCTGCTGTATGGTGTCTATTAATCTTGTTTAAATTACCAATCAAGCTGTCAATGTAATCAATCAGAGCTTTAATATACCAATGTGCTTTAATATACTTACTAATCTCTCATCATTTTTTTTCGTGCAATGTATTTGTTATTTTATTAATTCTGAGAATTTACCTACTTAAAATTATCTATTAGATTAACGACCTGCCCGACACGCTGCGCGTACTAGTGGCTTTACAAGAGTGTAATTACTGTACTATGCTATGTATTCTCACAAACCCAATGTACCTTCTTGTATATAAATAAATAAAATAAATAAATAAATAAAAATAAATAAATAAATAAATCATTAAGTTGACACTAATACATAATGATCTAAGGTGTGGGCATGCGGCATACTACATAATTTACACTCCTTGTCTATTTCACTGACAACACCGTAATGCCAAAAACATTTGTATCCTACTCTTAATCTCATGTAAATTGAATCCTTCCATATAGACTTTCCTCTACCATAAGTGAAGGACGCATAATCCTTGTGTGTGTTACTGCTGTCCACAATAGCCGTTCTCTCTACTTTTTATTTACCTTCTTGGATCATCTTGATTCATGTCCGTTTCAAAGTTTTATGCCAAACAACATCGACAAGAGCTTTTCCGAGGCTCTCTTCGTCAGAGGCAGAATGAGGCAGTTGATGGTTATCACATCAACTGCCTCATTCACCAATGTTACCATATGCGAAGGGAGCCATATAAATCTTATATCACATCCATTTTTACTAAACATTTTACATTCTCAATACACTATTACAATATTCTGGTATACTACTCGTCTGCTAATTTAAAGACTCCAACGCTCCTCTACTGTCTATAATAATAAAGAATTTTTACTACATTTGACTACTTCCTGTAATACTGCTAATTCAGTTTTAAGTTCAGCCTGCATTGAAGAGAAATTGTCAGTTGAGCAGTGTCCAATAACAGTATACACGGTGCCGATGTGTACTCCCTAATAGACTCTGCATCTTACCTTTCCACATCCCAAGCTGCTGTTGCCGTTGTTTTAGATTTAGCTACTCAGAACTAGATGTCCATGTAGCACAGGCTATAGTGAACCCGTAATTGAGATTTGTTATTCACAATAACCTTGTTACTGTGATATTTGCATCAAAGTTTTAAATGGAGGTGTGGTTTCCTCTTCATTTTTTTTACTGCTCATGTTTTAGCGCACTGGTTTTAGTCATGTTTTGATAACATTACCTTGGTGGTGGATGTAGATGTGCAGCGTTTACTAGTGTCCCATTATTCAACTGTATTGTAGTCGCTGTGAATTTTGAATCTAATGCAGCTGCTCTCATTGCATTAATGTTGAATTTGGTGCACATGGCTTCAATTGCTTCACCTTCCATTAAGTAATGCAATAGTTGTGCCCCCTGCATCTGTTCCACAGATATGACACGCTTTAACTATTAAATTTATTACCTCTCAGCAGCACTTGTAACCAATTTTGAGGTCTGTGTATGGCTACTGCAATGACTCTTGATATATTTTTGCCGGGTTTGAAAGAGGGGGGGGGGTACACGGTGTCTTGTTGGCATTACATAATAGTCTTCCTTCTGCTACTTTGGGTTTGTGGCGTCTTGATGGAAATATTTTTTTTATTTGCTCCTTAATTTGTGCAAAACCGAGGAATTTTAACCTTTACAACAGGTAGAGCAGTGACAGTTTTTGCTAATGATCCCTAGCTACTGATCCATCACAATATACATGTGTTTTCTATAGGTAATTCTCTAATTACACAGTTACATGTTGCTCTCAGCTCTGCTATCTCATACATACATTTTGTTCTTTTGCAGGAGAATAATTACTACATCTACATTACAATCCTCCCATGGTGGTGTGAATTCTCTTAGGCAAAGCAATACATTCGGGAATACTCTAAGATCAGAACATAGGATACTCATATATGCTCTCCTATTATACTTTAACATACATTGTTCATTACATATCATAACGTACATTAATTCATTAGCTCCACTGCCTCATTAATCTAATCGCAGCGGCTATATTTATCTCCAAAATTACATCCCTAATACTCTGTAGGGACCCCAGACATGTGCCGAGGCATTCATACATGCTTTCTGAAGGTTTGTTGCCCGTCGATCCTGCCCCAAGTTATTGATCACAGTCCAACATCGTGTCAGGGGAAGCATGTCTGAGGGAAGTCTGGAATCACCCAGTTGTATGCATTGCCCTAAATCAACAGTAGTGCTACTAGAAGTTCATATCCCCTAGAAGACAATGGCGTGGAGGCTTCTACAAGCGGATGGTGGGAACAGTTAAACAAAAGATTGATCTACAGGAGCTTCACACCGGTCACCGAAATTGAATCTCTGGTCGATAACAAACCACTGACCAACCTCTGACGATCTTTCACACGTAAGCCATTAAGTCCATCTAATCTGATGTATGGAAGACTTCGTAAATCACTAGCATACCTCACATACAAGGGACCAGAAGATCCTTCGCATGTCAGAGTGAGTTGGTTAAGAGCTACAAACATCTGTCATGAGTAATAAGTCGGTGGAATGCCGTTTGGACTACAATACTTAACTGTTCTTCAGGAGGTTATTTTGGTTATCCTGAGAGGATTTCGGGTTTTAGTGCCCCCGCAGCCCGGTCCTCGACCAGTCCTCCACCCCCCATGAAGCAGCCTGTAGCAGCTGCAACTCCCTGGTACCTATTTACTACTAGGTAACAGGAGCATCAGGGTGAAAAATATTTTGTCCATTTGTCTCCGCCTCCACCAGGGATCGAACCCGGAACCTCAGGACTACGAATCCAAAGCGCTGTCCACCCAACTGTCAGGGAATGACTACTGCGAGAGAATAATGACTACTACGGGAGAATAATGACTATGGGAGTATGACTATGGGAGTATCAGTAAACAACCCCTACAATAAAAAAACTTAAAATCTGGTGGTGATGTTCTGGTTGACAGTGACTGTCCACGTTCAGAATTGCCTCTAGGCGATATAGTCTATTCAGACAGCCAGGGTGTCTTGGGAATAGTGAAAATGAAGTGGAGGTACAACTAGTCTCAAAACCTTAGAAAAATTAATTTCCTGGTAGCTAGCAGGAAAGGATGTCACCCAGAGGCTTCCCACCCCGCTGTCCTGAAAGGACTACCGCACATCAGTGCAAATTAAAACCTAAACAATACCATAATTTTGAAGGAGAGCAATGAAGGGTTCTCCATTCTTAAACAGTGAACTCCGACCCGTGTTACTCCCCTCCTCCCCGGAATTATGTTGGAATTTTCGACACTAAATACTAACACACATTGCACCAAGCAAATGCAGTTATGTTAGGAAAATAGTAACCAGACTAACCACTAATTTCTCTAATAGAAATTAAAAGAAAATGGGTTTCATGGCTTCAGAGAAAATGGGATATTTGCCACATCACGAGAAGAACTATCTATAACACGTATAATTAAAAATTTTCTTCCTGACCGAAACGCATTGCGTAATAGTGGCTTTAGGCATTGTATGTACTAGCTCTATCTATATATTGATCCATTAATGTAACATCACTTGTATGTATGTACCTTACCTGAATAAACACATTTAAAAAAAAAAAAAAAAAAAAATTCTTGGAAACAAATAGGATAAAAAGTTTTCTCCAAGATTGGATATAACTAAATTACAAGTGAATTCAAAGTCTACTTCCCTAATTCGGTAATGATAGATTTAAAACTGTGCTGGGGAATGCGTCTCGAGTACGGGAGGGAAGAGAGAAGAGAGACCGAGAGCGAGAGACCAGCTTAGCCCACAAACACGCTGAGTGAGCTATCTGATCTTCCTGCAAAATCAGTGTGGTCAAGCACCAACAACAACTGTTATCGACTACGAACTTTGCTAATTAAAGGAAGAGTACTATTTCCGCTTGTTAGATAAGTAGAGTGATCACTTAAACTAATAAATTGACTGGTTATAGAGTAGGACTACCCGCCCAGAATGGATAAGATTTATTTCAAGTTAACTTCTTACATTACCTCTTGTAAACACAGGCATATACTTATGCCCGTTCCTCCCTCGTCTCAACTTACTGGCTATTCATGCCCGTGCCACCTCTTGAGTGGCTTAATCTTCATCAATTAATCGTCTCATCACAATCTACTGTATAATGATCCAGAACCGGCCGAAACGTCGTTGCCCATTCATCTTCCAGTGTGGTGTTTGGTCAACTAAACCTGCTTTCATTATTTTGTCAAATATATTTGTTGCTGGTTATTACTTTGTCATTATTCAGCAGGGAGAGACAAGGAGAAGTTAAGTGACTACATTATCTTGGTGTATCACGAGGCATTCTCAGTCGTCATTAAGGCCTTGACCATGAGTTTCAGCCCACGTGACGGAGTCTCTTGCCTACTACCAGGCTGTATTCTACATTACAGCTAAGCTGTATTCTCTCTAATCTAGTAATATTTAGTAGGCTAACAATTGTAGCAAATTTCCATTAGTTGATTAATTTTGATTGATAGGCAATGTGTATCAAACCCCCGAATTTGTGAAAGAGGAAAACTCCTAGCAGGATAATTTCTATAAATACAGTCCGCTTTGAATTAATAATAAATTCCAATAAAACTAATAAATTGAATCATTTAATAAACAAAAATTCCTGTTGGGAGATTTCCCCACACCCCCTCAACATCTCCAGGGCTCGTCTCTTCCAGCTACTCTCGTGCCCGGGCAAAAATGTCGCACAAGGAATGGAAGAGTTTGTTCACAGGAACGTGAGGATTCTCTCGAAATGGTAGAGACCTTGGACAGTGAGCAAGGCGTGCTAGAGTCTGAGGTGGCTGCTTTGAATTCAGTGGTTGCGATGAAGTTACCTCCTCGGTGCAGACGTGTGGGCATCTCTTTGTGGGTAAGCCGGAGTGGAGGTGCTGAGACTGTAGCCGGCAGTCATTATTTGTGTTTAGTTTTGAAGCGGGGTCTCTGTTTCACGCCTGGAGCCCCGCCTCCAGGCGTGCCTCTGTCCTAGGTGCCCGAAAGATTTTCAGAGGCTGTTGTTGATTCTTTGCGTGGAGTTTCGGCTGGTCTTCAGCGGCCGGGCCCTGACGGATAGGTGGTGTGTAAATATATACTTCCGATGACTCCTCATTTAACTTGGGCCTCTATTAATGACAACGGGCTGCGTTCCATAGCGACTGCTCTCGGTTCTTTATAGGCAGGGGGTTGATGTGGCTTTTGTTCAGAAACAATGTTTGGTGTGTGGCTTTGTTATATTGGTTGGAGGAGTAGTATTCGGTTTTCTTAAATCCGGTACAAATGTTGAAAAGGGGTACGATGATCCTTCTTTCCAAGCAGGCGCCTATTTCAGTGTTGCACACGGAAATGGACTAGGATGGCAGGATTTCGTTGGTCAAGATCTCGTTTATGATGGTGGCGATTCCTTTATTATTCATTTATGCACCCTCAGAGGTGGCTAGGCAGCGGGAACATGAGGCTTTTTGGAGATTAAGTTTTAAATTTGAGGCATGATACACGTGCCATGTTTTTTTCGGGGGGGGGGGGGGGGAGGATTTAACTGCCACTTCGGCAAGGGACAGTAATAGGCTCGTGCCTGCAAATGTATCCCCTGCGTTGATTGAAGCTCTTCAGTGTTTTGGTTTTCAGAATGCGATGTGATTCAATGGGGGTGCATTGGAATTCACATGTCTTATGGTTAGTGTTCTCGTCACGATAGGTTTTACGTTCATAAGCGAGCATTAACACATGATATAAGGTCGGTGGTATCTTTTTGAACAGTACCAGTTGCTTTCTCGGACCATTGTATGGTGCTGGTGAAGGTTAGGGCTCGGGGCTAGGTGCACGTGGAACGGGGATGATGGAAACTGAACTATACTTTGCTACAGTGTCCTGATGTTCGTGCTCGGTATCGGGAGCGGTGGGCTGTGTTGGTCGCCCGAAAACGTTGGTATCCTTGTCTTTTGGATTAGGGTGACTGGTGTAAGGGCGAGTGTAAGAGGTTGTTCATTACATTAGCGAAGAGGAAGGTGGCTGCACGCTATCAGTTATTGCATGTTCTGCAGGAGAGGGTTGACACATTTGGATCATTCCATCTCAAACCACCAAAAAGTCACCTATGGCTCCCACTCGACCCTCTTCATATGCCATGAAATTTTGTAATAAGATAGCCCTAGACCCCAAATGACACTTTACAAAATATTACAGCTCAATCTGCTTTGGTCCTTAAATAACAGGTCGATATTGAATGGGCTCTTGTCCCGTTAATGCGTAAATACCACAAAAATTACCAACTTTGACCCTTTGTTAAATCACGACTAATGTCCAGGTGTGAAATTTGTCATACCAGGGCAACTTTTGGTGCAGAATAAAGCAGTAATAAATAAGTAGTTTGGGTAGTCAATCAGCTACCAATCAATGCTAATATCACTGCCAATATATCTCAAAATCTCAATATGCGTCATTCCCAATTTGGTTTTGAATGACACCATTGGATAGAGCAGATTTTTCTGTACAAGAGTAACTTTTTAGGTTGGGATCTGAATTCCTAGTTCAGCCAGAGGACTGAAAATTACATACCTTGGTGCGATATCGAAAAAATCAAATGATTCACTATCTTCTTTGTGCACTGATCATGACTGTTAGCAAATTGATATCCAAACCGATTGGAAAAATTTTAAGCTTCATTGGGTAGAACATTTCTGGGTGGAATTCAGAATTATTATTAAACAATCAGTGCTATTTTTTGTTCCTGTTCTATATTTATCTTCTTTACATCTTTGTAGCATCGTGTCAGCAGGTCAAACATTGCTCTTTACTTATTTGAGTATTTACTTGCAATAAATACACAAATAAAAGGCAATATTAATATTCATGTATTACAAGTCTCACTTGAAATTACTGTATTCAGTTAAATAAATTTGAATTGAATTTGATTACGGATACGTCATGAATCAGGATTCCATTGGTTTATTGCCATGTGCTGTTGCTAACCATGAGCGTGGCTCTTCTGAATGTCACTCGACAACCTACACTCCCAACAAAGGCTTGAAGTTCCTAAAACAGCAGATCAAAACCTGCTAGCAAAGCGAAGTGAACTGAACTTAGATGGAGAAGCTAGAGTAGGCCTCCATCATGAAGCTTTGCTGTTGACGAAATATGAATTTTTGAAGAGAAAAAAAACTTGCTGCAATCCCTTCAAGAAGAAATGCTACGTAAAGCAAAGAGATTTGCGACCAATCACAGTATCTACTGCAGATAATAATCCTAGGATAAGACTCCACATGAGGCTTGGGAACCTGTCAGACACGCAACTAACAGGCTTGGGAACCTGTCAGACACCCAACTAACAGGCTTGGGAACCTGTCAGACACCCAACTAACAGGCTTGGGAACCTGTCAGACACCCAACTAACAGGCTTGGGAACCTGTCAGACACCCAACTAACAGGCTTGGGAACCTGTCAGACACCCAACTAACAGGCTTGGGAACCTGTCAGACACCCAACTAACAGGCGGGAACCTGCGAGAAAGTGGCCCGCCGTGGCTAGCCTTGTCTGGCTACCGGGCGTGGTCCCTAGGCAATGGGGTTGCCAACCTTTTAGATTTGTCCATGATGGCTGAGCCACTACCAAAGTAAGGATTACACTAATAATGGATAAATTTGCCTTCTGAAAATTGCCATGCTCTGGATTTGACAGCCTGCAATAGCCTACAATATACGTACGCCTCGCATATAAAAGTGTCATTTTGAGTCATGTGGCTGAACTAGGAATTTAGATCCGAATCTAAATATAAGTTACACTTGTACAGAAAAATCTGGTCTATCCAATGGTCTCAAAACCAAATTGGGAATGACGCATATTGAGATATATTGGTAATGATATTAGCATGGATTGGTAGCTGAATGGCTACCCAAACTACATTTATTATTACACTGCTGTACTCCGCACCAAACGTTGCCCTGGTATGCCAAATTTCACACCTCTCTGGGCACTAGTCGTGATTTAACAAGGTCAAAGTTGGTAATTTTTGAGGTATTTACACATTAATGGGACGAGAGCCCATTCAACATGGACCTGTTATTTAAGAACCAAAGCAAATTGAGCTCTAATATTTTGCACATTTTCATTTGGGGTCTAGGGCTACTTTATTACAACATTTCATTACATTTAGAAAGGGTCGAGTGGGAGGCCTTTGGTGAATTCACATGGAATTACCCATTTGAATGGGTTAAGTAATCGGGGGTTTGATAGGTTTGGGGATACTTTATTCTCTAAAGATTAAATTCGTGGGTTGTGGGAGATGTTGGCTGAGGGGAGTGCACGGGCAGGCTGTGATTGGGCAAACGTTGTTTGGCATACGTTTTTGCAGTTTCAGCTGCAGGAGGAGGTGGAGGATATATTAGCACAGTTTGCAAATATATTCCGAAATTTTTTATATTAAAATCCCTATTTTGAATGAACAACACGTTAAAATTGATGAATAAATCTCTGGGGTCGACCGCTGGATGGAATGGACAATGAACAGAAAATCTTGAAAATCTTGTTAAGCTCCTCACAGATGCAGTGAACAGTGAATGAAGGCTTAAAATTAGGAAATAAGTTAATTTGAATTGCGTTTTTTTTGGCAATGGTAATGTGAAGACCCACAAACCTGGATAACCCTTTAGGCCTATAATTTCGCAGATCCCCAAGACAACTTATAAACTCGCAGAGATAATAAACCAAATAATCTCAATGCCTCCCAACCATAGTCTCTTAAATCTAGCAACTAATTCATCGTTCTTAAAATAAAATCCCACAAAATCTTTGCTTTCCTTGGCCTTGTCACTCTTCATTAACGTACCAGTGTTAAGGACCCTCAACATGATATTCTATACACAGTAATCACACTAACGGGACTGCATCAGTGAGAAAATCCGTAAGAGCCATGATGAGGGTTCGAACCTATGCAGTGGGTGTTCCCATGCATAGGGGACTCGTAGCCTGGTGGATAGCGCGCAGTACTCCTAATTCTGTGGCGCGGGTTCGATTCCCGCACAAGGCAGAAACAAATGGGCAAAGTTTCTTTCACCCTGAATGCCCCTGTTACCTAGCAGTAAATAGGTACCTGGGAGTTAGTCAGCTGTCACGGGCTGCTTCCTGGGGGTGGAGGCCTAGTCGAGGACCGGGCCGCGGGGACACTTAAGCCCCGAAATTATCTCAAGATAAGATGCATGCCCTGGTTCGAACCCTCATCACAGCTCCTACGGATTTTCTCACTGATGCAGTCACGTTAGTGTGATTACTCTATATTAAAGGAGGAGAGTCAGAGGGAGACCATTCCTAGATGACACAGCCAGAGTGCACGGGGGGGGGGGGGGGTTGTGTGGAACTCCTTGCATAGCTTCAGTAGAAGCCTCAGGAAATCCTTGTATGTTCAGTAGAACTCCAGGTTGCAAACCTTATACCATGTCGTGGCCATGTTGACTAGGGCGTGTGGGGGAATACTAACTGCATAGGTTCGAACCCTCATCACGGCTCCTATGGATTCTCTAATACTCCGTTTCCTCTTTGCTTCTAGCTGAAGATCTTTGGGTGCACTACGCCGTAATCTGAGAGTACCTCAGGTGTACACACCCTGTTTAAGCAGCTGTTCCCTAAGTTGAAGGGAGTTATAGCAATTATCCCTATGTAAATGGTAACCTTTGCTCTTCAGTGGTGTAATTAAACTCATAACCCTTCGAACTGTTGTCTTCTCAATTCCTGCATATACTTCAAAATCAAAGATGTAACCAGTCTTTGATTCAGTATGTACAGCTTTACTCCATACTTATCAGGTTAATTTGGATTAAAATCTTTGGAAGATAGACGGCCCCACCACGTCACTGTGCCTTCATCCAGACAGATGTTTGAGTAATGTAGCAAGTTCTGATTTTGTTTGTTAGATATACCATTAATGTTCTAACTTTAATGAGTGTCTGTACTGTCTTCGGGAATGACATTATTGTTATGAGTATGAAAATACTTAGCAATCGTTACATATTGCTTTGAAGTCGTACAAAAACTTAAAGAAGCTACATGCCACATTTTACCAGTTTGCCAATACATTGACATCATTGGAACCTTCACCATTCCCATCAACTTTGTCAGTTGCAAATATCTGTCAAGCTGTTTTACATTCACTTCCCACTCATTCTTTACTAGGTGAGAAGCATTGAACATGTTTTGTGATGCATACAACTTTCTTTCATAAGCCAAATACTTCTGTAAATATCACATAATAACAATAAATCCCAGAGGTGTGGTTGGTGCTGGGATAGTCAAGCCTGGTGGTCCAGTAGTGGCTGGTGCTGGGACAGTCAAGCCTGGTGGTCCAGTAGTGGCTGGTGCTGGGACAGTCAAGCCTGGTGGTCCAGTAGTGGTTGGTGCTGGGACAGTCAAGCCTGGTGGTCCAGTAGTGGCTGGTGCTGGGACAGTCAAGCCTGGTGGTCCAGTAGTGGTTGGTGCTGGGACAGTCAAGCCTGGTGGTCCAGTAGAACACTGAACAACTGGTGCAGTGTTGTCAGTAGACCAGGCTTCACTAGAACTGGCATGTGGGGTTCTAGTGGTAAACAAATCGTCTGCACGTGGGGCTGTATCAATAGCAACATCAACATCACTATTCATTTTGTGTCTTATCCTCACCTGTTGTTTCTGCCACTTAACTATCAACATAACATTATTTACACGTTGAAAATATTAGAGGGGCTGGTCCCAAACATGCACAAAAAAATAAAACCACACGAGACCAGAAATTCTGGCATTATGTGCAGAATACCCCGTTGAGAAGCAGAGGTGCAATAGGTACTCAAAGAACTATCAACATCAGAGGCCAGAGACGGTTCAACATGCTTTCACTACACAAAGGACATAACTAGCCGACACCCTCGCACTGTTCAGGAGAGCATAACTACCTCCAAAGGATACCTGATCATTCAGGCTGCGATTCATGTATCAGGCTGCGAGCAGCCTCGTCCAACACCCTGATTGACCAGTCCTGCAACGAGGAGGCCTGGTCGAGGACCGGGCTACAGACGTTCAGCCCCAAAATCATGGCAAGGTAAATGTAAGGAAAGGTATCGCTCACTTTCTGCAGTGTCATGGTCACAGCCTGAAAATTCAATAAGTACAGTCAAACTTTATCGGTAAGTTTCCAGAGTTCATACTTCTTGCTAATTCTCGCTAGCTTTTCCATATGTTTTTTTTTTTTTTTTTAAATTCGAGATGGATTTGCTCTTACTGATCACTATCCACCACAGTAAATTTTCAGTCTTTATAGAGGCAGAAAAATGAGGAAAAGCAGGAAACTGCACACGTTTAGACACAGGTACACCGCTGCGGTCACGAGTATGGTCACTAAGATACTGAGACTCCCGCTTGGGTGGCTACCCACACGGCGGGGTGATGACTCGTGGGGGTATACTGATAATGATAAAATGTTGGCGCGCATTTTAAAACAAGTCCCATAATCAGACAAATGGATTTTTAACATTTAATTTCCATGATGGGGCTAACCTCATGGCCCTGAACATGTGTTTTGTAAATCATTGAGCGAACGTCATCGACCAAGTGCATATTATTATTAATTAACAGCTGACTTATCATCAGAGGCAAAGAGCTTCTCCTGGCCCGCGTCTCTGCAGTGCTTCTGCTGATGTCTCCCATGGCGTCACTCCCTCACCAGTTGTCCTCCGGTGTTGGGTGCACCCTTCAAACCACCATGTTCCGTTAGTGTCAGTGGGTACTCATTAGCTTCACATTCAAGCTTCCTCACAGCTGAGCCGTCCACTACTGGGCTTCCTCGTAGGTGTCACAGGTCACGTTCCCTGGTACTATCCCGAACCCTCTTTTAGAGGTAGGCTGTTGCAAAGGCTCGTCGCTCTACTAGTCAACTCCCCCCCCCCCCCCCCCCCCGTGTAGCTGACGGAAAGGGACTTCACACACTAATCAGCTACACTAGCGCCGAGAGCCCCACTGTCACTACTTGTTGGCCAATACTTAACATTGTCTGCTGACCAAGTTTCTTGGCTCGACAGAACTCTTATCAATCACTGCCCTCCCGCAGCAGTGATTAATATTTCCTGTCAATACATTTTAATAGTTTCAGTTTACAATTTTACTGGCCATTTTCACACTGGCACTTCCTGCGCAAATGTCACTGGTTACCGACTCCCTCACTTCGTCGGGGCTGCCTTGAAGACCTGGAGGGTAACACTGCACTGTCCACATTTACTCCTGGACTTGTGGCTGATGTCCTTAGTCACTTCATAAGGCTGTGAGGCGACCCTCACTAGGTCCTCTATCAGTCCTTGTGAAACTTAACTCTACAGCACAAAAGGGAATCCTGCAAATATCTTTAAGCACTCAATCATACCTCCTTCCTTGTCCAGGTCTCATGTAAGTGACAGGGCCTATGAGCTGTCTCGTAGCTTGCTTGGCTCTCGCCAGTAATGTCGGAATTTTCTGACACCCAAAGCACTAACCCGTAATGCAGCAAGATAAATGCGTTGTGTTAGGAAATTAAACTTACTAACAATATTAATTTCTAGTGAGGAAGCGCAAAAGTCTCCTATTATCGAGGGTGGGCTATTAAAGTGTACTTCCATTCCAAGGTGAATTTCCACATCCTGACATGTTGATTCATGGTCAATAATAATCACGTCACGTATTCAGCATTTCTTAAATGTGCTTTTAATCACGGAAAATCTTTCGATCCAATGTTATGAACAATGGAAAATTGTTCTCTGGTATTTGATTTAAAATATTAGGGCGTAAAGACGATATTGACGTCTCGTTAATGAACAAGATAAATAGAATGAGAATGCGTCACTTGCGCACAGTCTCTCACGTCAACATGAGCTCGATCTGATCCCTGCTGAAGCATGCCAACTAGCATCGTCTAATATGTGGGTCATCCGACCTACCACGGCTCCCAGACTTTGCTGCTACCTTCACACAAGGGAAATTGTGTCCGCTCGGTTATTAACATTCTATTGGGATTTATGGCCATTGTTAACCTTTGATAGAATTATCCGGCCGTTACGCCGCAGGAGAATTTAACCATACAGAGTAAGTTTAGGTCTAAATAGGAAGTTAGTTTACTCATTTGATATTAACTGGGGAAATATTAGCATTTGCAGTGGTTACATTGTATGTTATCCACAGAATGGAGAGAAGCAACCCGGGAGCCAGCCGCCTCAACTTACGGTTTACTGGAGCCTTACGGGGCCTAGTTGGGCTCGACACCCCAACTACGAGGCGAAAAATTGGTCCGAGTCTCGAGAAGTTCCACTCACGCAGATCAACTCTGAAGCTGAGCCCTCCTAACCTTATTGATAATTGTAATCTACTAACTCCATGATTACATCATATAAGGTGGATTTAGCAATATTAAATCAACCTCCTAAGGTTATGCAAGTGGCAACGCCTAGTAGGTGTTTGAATCACAGAGTCCACTCAATTGAAACTAATCTTAATATACATAAAGACCTGCTTGGAAATTCCCCCACACGTGATAATCTCTGGTCAACTTTAGATTGGAGGAAGGTGCCGGGTTGTGGTCAATCACGTATCTTGCTACATCCTGGGTATGCCAGTGTCACCGCTCTCGGTGGAGACCTACTCGCCTGTAACTGTCACAGGCTCAAAATATGGGGAATAATAGGCTAATACCTTCCCTTGCAAATTCCTTAAAGCTTAATTTGTAACAAATTCTTTAAACTTGCACTTTTCTCACAAACTAAAACATTCTTTTGGTCACCTAGCACGTTTGTAGGGTGGATTTGTTTATCTTTCCACCTCTGGCCTGCTTGTGCTGCTCAAGACTTCTGTCTCAACCATGTCCTTACATTTAAGTAACTGAAGCATGGTTTAATACTCTTTCCTATCGATTCCTTTCTTCAAAATAAGTGGTTCATAGTTGGTCAAATTCTTGTACCATCCCACAGATCCTGATATTGCAGCTGCGGTGTTGTGGTCACTACATCTTCTGGATTCGTCTCAATTATTTGCTTATTCCATGCTATATTCTTGTATGCAAATGTTTAAACGTTTTCTCTTTGTTACAAGTTTTGCAGCTTCATCTGCAAAGGCATTCTCCCAGTATTCTTACATGACTTGGCACCCAGTTGATAAATATTATATTACATAAGTATTATATTAAACCTAAGACTTAATCAATATTAAGTCTTAGGCATAACATTTTCGTCCATCTGGGAGCCCCTGTTATGTCTTGCATGGCTTTGTTTTGAATAACCACAACATATGCCCAATGGCCAGAAGAAAGAATGAGTAAGGCATGTAAAACATTAGCACTGTCCTGTTCCTAGACGGGGCCCTGTGATTGCTATCATATTCAAATGCGATTTTGCCTTTCTCAGATACTGAATTTCCTGTTTGAAGGTCATCTTAGAATCTATCCATATGCGAAGATATTGGCATCGAGTAAGCCACTAAGTTAATGTCTTGAATTAACAATGTGCCTGATTTACCAGAGGACCACTAACCTTAGTGGTCTCGAAGAGGACAGAAAGCCACTGGTATATCGAAGGTCCCCACCATTTGCCTTTATGATCTTTTCTGCGTATATTTTAAAACAATTTTGTCAATTACGACTTCGGCGGGTAGGCGTTTCCACGAGTTAATTTGAACTGTAGGTGAAAAAGCACCTCCTGTTCTCAGTCCTACATTGTGGCTGGTTGAGCTTTAAACCGTTGCGCCTTGTTTGTGATGCATCTGACCGTCTCGAGAAAATATCCGGAATCTACATCCTCTAACCTGTTCAGTATTTTTAAAGATTCAGTGAGATCCGCCCTGTCATGCCTGGTTTGCAGTGTTAGTCCTGTGGCCTTCAAACGTTTCTGATATGTATGATGACTGGCGCGACCTGTCCTCTTACCAATTACATCTGAATTTGGCTGTTTGCCGTATCGCGGAAAATGGACATAATTTGAAAATAAAAAATAATTAAAATAAATTTTGGAATTTTGTTTTCCAAAACAGCAAGTTATGGGTCCTCTGGTAGGTATGGAGGGCAGGAAGTTCTCCTGAGGTTTCAAAACGTCATGAAAACCGTTAATCGTAAGTTTCCTCTCTCAATCTGAGTAAGCCAGACTACTCAAAACAGAAAACGGGACAGTTCATCACTATCGTGAGCCTAATTTCAAATTACGTCCATTTATGGCCTTACAGGCAAACGTAGGAAAGGTGACGAAATATTAAGAGGACGAGTTAGGAATGACTTTTTGCCCAATGATGCACCTCCTCCAGAGCAGCTACGTCCTTCTGAAAATGAGGTCTCCATGCTTGTATACAGTAATCTAAATGGGGCCGCACCAGAGATTTATACATTTGAACTATTACCCTGTATTCCTTACCGGAAGGTCACTGGAAGGTCTGAGTCGCTGGTTACCATTTCCAAAAATGTGAGCAAGTTTACAAGGCACAATCTATTTAACAATTCATGTTGTGTTGATTGTACAAGATTGCAATGGTGATTTATTCTCTCCCTGAAGATTCTCTCCATGAGCTTGCAGGTGTGTGATGTCAAGGTGATCGGCTGGTAGTTTTATACTGAGCTCTTTCTGCCTTTCTTGCAAATAGGGGGTGACATTTCCATATTTTCCATTTGGGGGACTACCCTATGATCAAGAGATTGTGTGTCAAGTAGTATCAACGGTAGGCATAGTTCTTATGCCAGTTCCATTAAGACTTAGGATTGAATTCCATGCACACCTGGGGGGCTTTTGAGTCTTTTAGCCTACTTCATTTGAAAGGCGGTGTTTTTATGTTCTTGGGTCAGAGAGCATTCTTAAGTGCAGTCACCTAGTGTCATTGCCCTAGACTTCTGTGCAAATATTTTGTCACAAAATGCTACATTCAAATTTTAATTTAGCGCCACTTGTGCTTTATTAAAAAGTGAATGACCTGTGACGACTACTGCTATATCATCGGCAAAGCTTAGCAATTTAACTCCTAGAAATATCATATTAACAAGGTTTTCTATATGGATGTTAAAAAGAATAGAACTGAGGACGACGACTTGTGGAGTACCATTCTCATACAAGTGTAGTCTGACACTAGGCCCTTCAGCTTTACTTTGGCATACCTGTGAATCTTTAATCCATACTAGTATTTTTATCTTAATTTTATAATTAATGTGTGTTAAAATGCTTGTTGGCTTACAAGTTCGAAGGCTTTTTCAAGATCAGGGAAGATGGTCGTCAACCTTTCCAGTTTTTCATTTCTGCCTTCTGACTATTGAAGGATTTTAATCTGTTCCTCTATCTTTCCAAGACTACAATGCTCATTTTGAGTGAGTTCACACCATCTTGCCTCCTTTTACTCTTTAGAAACTTCTAACTTCTGATATTACTCTTAGCAGAGTTCTTCCTACTGGTGTGCGGTTTCTTCAGATGTTTTTTGTTTTCTGAAGATGTTGACTTGTTTTGTTCTTTAAATTTCCTTACTGTGAAATAAATAGTTCTTAAGTTGTGTTTCCTGGGATGATGACTGGAATAGCTGGTTCAGCAACTGTAATGGCTTCCTGGAGATTGGTCTCATAGGTCCGAATCCTTGGGTGGGGAGTATGTAGCATGCCATTTTTCATGCTAGTCCTGGTATATATTGCAGTTGGTCTATTACATTCCATGTAGGTTGTGCGGGTGGTGTAGGAGATCTTTATGTTTAGTGTTGTAATAGTAGCATAGTGGTCACTGGTCATCACCGGATCTACTCGCACTTCGCCTGGTGCTTGAGTGCAGTTGGGATTAACTTTAGAACCTCCTTGAATATGTGGAGGGGAGGTCTCCAGGGTTGAGAAGTGTAATCTCAGGTACTTCTCTTAGAACTTTAGCAAAATGGCATTTGTCTGCATTGGCTGGCCCAGTCACACCTACCTCCTGATTAAGAGCATTAAAATCCCAGGTTATAATTGTATCCTACACCTCCATGGCAAGCACGTCCTCTGCTAGTTTACATCTAGGGGCTTGTAGACGTTATATACGAGGAGCTCGATATTAGCCATATTCACCGTTACTGCTAATACCTCTACTCATTCCGACACGGAACTGGGTCTTTTCTTCCTTGGTATGGTGTTTATCTACGAGGATCATTAACCCTTCGTCTCCCCTGTTCATACAGTATAATATATTGGTGATATCCAGCTAATCTGAAGGATTTCGTGGCTGGGTAGACAGTTTCTTGTAGAACTATTACATCTGCTTTGTACCGATTGCAGCATCCTGAAGAATGGGTTTTTATTTCCAAGACGTTTGTTCCAATAAAGAATTCGTAATGAACAGACAACTGTTTCTGTTGGTGTGCCTTTCCTAGTAGAACTCCTCTTCGGAATCTACCACCATATTCTCCACTTCGCTAGCAGTGTCGCTGCAAATCGGACTGAATTGATTGTTTATATCCGTCTCCTGTATTGTCAAGATACCGTTGATCTTGATTCGCCACTGTTTCCTGCAGTGTATTTTGTGGATCTTTATGGTCTGATGTGACTATCCGACTGTTATTGGTAGTCTATGTCCATGTGTTTGTCCTCTTGTGCTATCTCTTGTCTTGTACTGTTTCTTGTGTAACTGTGGTCTACTGCACGATCTTCTCCATTATTGCACAAGTGATTGCTCGAGTCTTTTGTTGAGAGGTATTTTGCGTCATCTGTAAGCAATTGGTAATGGTCATGACCATGATCTACAATGTTTTTCAGCTGGGCCTCCGTAAAACTGTAAATCTTTTATAGACTGAAAATTATTGTATTTTGTTTCCATGTTGTATTTATGCAGTGGTTTTGTGCATTTTCTGATTTGGAGTTGTTTGAGTTGATGAATTGTGTTCTATGAGCGTTGGTTTCTGTTGTGGCTGTGCACGAGTGTTCGAGACGTTAATGTTGGTGTATGTACTGCTGGTCTGATTATCCTGACCTAAGCTTCCTGCACCTTTCCGTGTGGTAGTTTTCCCAAGCATGTTGTTTCCTCCTCAACTTGGACATTTGGCTGTTGTGGTCTGGATTACCTTGTGCTTGGCTGTACAGTTTTTGGTTGGATGCCTCAGGCTGCACATCTCTCCTGCCCTGTGCAGCGTGTTTGATGGTGGCCGTATTTCTGACACCTGAAGCAGCGCGGGGGTTCCAGGACCATATCAATACATTCCCTAATTTCCAAGAATGAATATTTCTGGATTATGTCCCATAACAGTCACCGGAACCCGACGTGTCACAGCTTTGCAGTCAAGATTTATCTGTGCTCTAGGATTGGATCCAGTGGAAAGTCGACTGGATATTCCAACAGCACGACGTTTGTGTGTTTTTTGAAGGCTCCAGCTTTTCGAAGCATTCAGGTTTTCCTTGCAGTTATGTTACCGTGTCTCGATAATTTGCAGTCTTTTGGTCTGGTTGTGTCATTTAACTTTTTTGGTCTGGTTTGTCTCATTTTTTATTAATAATAAATTTCTCCTTTAACGTTGACCGTGACAATTTTTGAGCTCTGGTTGGCGCTTTTCCATTGCCGTTACTATGCCTTATTCTGTAGGAAAGTTGTCTGTATTATGGGTTTGGGAATTTTGTAATTCTAAGTCTGCAGTTTGGAAAGATGTGCAGAGTCTGACACTGGCTGGTGTGTGACTGGTGCTGTTCTCTCTAGGTACATTATGTCTGGATACTTGCTGATCGAAGTACCGGGAGTAACCTCGATAGCAGTTTTCTTCTCTACTTGCTCTACCTCGGTGAACTGTCCCTCGTTGTCTGAAAACTGCTTCCATTTCATCTTTATCTTCTACTTCCTGTTGACGTCTCTCGGTAGTGAAGGCCGATTCACATTCCTACCTAATAACCGAGACACTCCTAAGGTCTGAATAAATTTATTTCCCTTCAACGGAGGTCGTTAAATGACTTTCCCAGGTGGAATCTGGGATACCTAAAACCTAGTTTAGCAGTTTGGTCTACTTTTCACTGTTATGCTCAGTACACCTTTAAAGGCGTGTCATGGTGGCACTGCTCACAGGGTATCGACCTGCTCAGTGATACGGCTCACACACACGAAAATAGACCATTGTGAGCCGGGTGACCCGACCATTGTGGTAACTGTGTGCAAAACAAGCCACGTGTACAACAGATAGTCGGCAACGGTATTTATCCAAGAATTGTATTAGAAATCTACAACGTTACTTCTAAACAATATTGCAGCACGCACTCCTGGCGGTCGGACACAGGAATACAGTCAACATGTTACATCAACAGGTCTGAGTCTGGGTATTGATGGGTTGTTCCTCACAAAACTGCGAGGATTTGAGCTGATGGTTGCTCATAATCTGAAGTTTTCCAGAGAACAAACCCGTGTGCTGCCTGCTGTACCAATGGCGCCGGCGGCGAGTCTCATGGCTGGTGATCGGCTCATCCTAGTAATGTAGGTCATTATGAGCTTTCTCCGCAGTCTATAGTTCTTAGTTACGACTACCTCTCGCCTGATGCTTCACAACTCTTAATTTTATTATATCTTCGTTCAATTCTTAATGGAAAGACCAAGCCATTATATAATATTTTTATTAGCGTCTTGACCTTTACACAGATACCAAACATGTTTGATCCCTCCCAATTATTAAAGATTCTAGAACACACTCGTGGCCGCACGCACTCCTGGAGGACACACACATGCAGTCAACATGTAACATCAACAGCTATGGAAATCCATTTCCTCGTATCACTGGAGTTTGCTGCGAACAGAGAATGTTTCGTCTGAGAATATTTAATATGAGAACATTAAGTCCAACAGATGCTATGCATGGATTGTTCACAAGAGTTGTGAGAGCAGCCAAGTAACATTCTTACACATGTCCCCAACATGTGTAAGCCTGTACGGCTTACACAACCGACTGTGCACGCCACCAGCAATCTCTAGCAGCTTCAAGCCTCGGTACTACAGGTACAAACGTTACCACCATCCTCCTGGTGGTTCCTGAACCTCGGCCAGCTGTAAGTGCTTGACCACAGTGGCCACCCATCTGTGGTCAGTCAGCATCATTTCAAAAACTTATTATTTGTCTGAATTGTCTTCCATTGACTTGTTCATGCATCAAAGTCCACATCTATTTGCCTGTCAGTGCCGGAACAGGTGAAGGTCGAGTCTTTGAGACGAAGATTACCTGACCCATCCCTGGCGTGTCCTACACTGGTTAGGACACGCATACTGATACACAGAACAATCACGCTAACGTGATGTATGAAAGAGAATAAGTAGCCGTGATGAGGATTCTAACCTATGCGCTGGGCATTTCCAGGTGCACACACAATACAACCAGACCATGATATGATCAAATGACTGCAATCTTGGGTTCTACTAAACCTTCTAGTCTTCCGTGGAAGCCCCTGGAACCCCCGATAGATCAGTTGAATCTCAGGATGCAATCTTTTTACCATGTAGTGGCTTGGTTGTCTGGGGCGTGTGCCTGGGAACGCCCAGCTCATAAGTTGCCTGTGCACGAGTTTTTTTTTTTTTAAGTTGTTAGACAAAGATTTTAATCGAGTTAAAACACGCATTGTAATATTAATTCTCACAAATTCAAATGTTCGTTTCTACATCGGAGATTTATGATTTAACGCTCAGTATAATTGACACTAGATTATCCTTAACTCTGTATTAACATTTAAAAATATACATACAATATATTTTTTCTCAACCTATTCCAACATTATTATAAGCAGCATAATACATGGGTGCTTATTACACCGGATGACTAACACATTACAATTAAGTTAGGTAAGTTAGGTTGGGTTGCATCATTAATGTATGATTCATAACGCTAGTTAAAAAGAAGAAAAACAGTGAAGGTCACTGTTTTTATGGGTCATTATGAACCCATAAAAACTGAAAACATTATGAGTCACTTAGATGGAGGACATAAAAGAATTGCAACCGGGAAATCATCCTGATTTACCGACACATCCTGCAGTCTCTCAGAGACAAACCAGGGTTTTACACAACTCCCCCCATGCACTCGAGCTATGTCAATAGCCTGTTCTACCTCTTCGCCCTTACTTCATTACACACACAAGTCACAATAGCGTGATGCATCAAATGAACAAATCCACAAGGAATTGCATAAAACCTTGGTTTGTCTCTCGGACTGCAGGATCCGTCGGTAAATCTGGATGATTTCCCGGTTGCAATTCTTTTACCATGTCGTATCTCAGTCTATTAAGGCAGCGTCTGGAATCCTCGTCACGACTGAGAAGTTCTTAACATACTGAGAAGCTGCTCGTTAACCACACAATATACCAAGGCAACACGTGTCAGCAGACTCTGACAAAGCCATTGACAGACTGGCTTGACTATTTGAAAATAAAAATTATGAATGACTTTCCACTTCCGACAAAATGTTTCTTTGACAACCACAACATAAAGGATTCCTCCAGCAACACACTGACTACTTTGACCGTAATGCTGGAGTGCCACAAGGCTGTGTACTGGCGCCAACATTACACCACACACTGCAGAGGGAAGGAAGGGGAGGAGTGGCGGCCCTGCCGATGGAGGACTGGAGTTACGAGGAGATGGATATCCCGGGCTGCGAGGAGTTCAGAGACTACATAACAGGCACCATGACGATAGGAGGACCATATATAGTAGCAGTCATATATAACCCTCCTTTAAATGACAATGACAGGCAAGATTATGACAAACAGCAGTACCTAGTATAACAAAGGGAAGTCTCTGTCGTCTGTTAGAAATCTATCCCTACTTCTAATCGTTGGACTCCAACATGGAAAGTTACGAGAACCGTATGGGGGCACAGAACAAGCTAAACTACTGGACATGGTAACAAGAAACCTTTTCAGCCACCATGTAATATGACCCACAAGACTAGAGGTAATGATGAACCAGCTTGACTTTACCTAGAGTTCATTGAACGATTTAATAAAAATAAATCTAAAATATACGGGAAAATAACATTTGAAGCCCCATGGGAATGGGTGATCACTGTATATTGACGTTCGAATATATAGTAAAAGTATGGATAACTTAAGGGACCAGGACACTAAAGCCTGGTATAGCAAAAGTACAATTATAAGGAAACAAGTTAAATTATAAATACCATAGGTAGCAAAGCTCAAGAAGAAAGACTTCATAAACGTGATTGACTACATCACCCAGAAGAGTAAGGAGGTGGCACAATTTTGTCCTAGTATGAGGGAATGGAATTTCACAACTTACGTGGTCCGAGTGTATATGACCAGAAGTATATCAGCATGAAATCTCCAGAGTGCACATTCAGCAATGCACTCTCCTGTATCCTCTGGTCTGGGACCAAGGTCTGCCTTGCTGGGTATTTATGGGCAGCCCTCTGGCTGGGCTGACCAAGAATATAGAATTGTTGCATTCCCAACTCACCCGAGGAGATTATACCCATCAGTGGAACTCGGTGGTTCCATTCATAGGGAATGAACGTAGAGGGGTTATTTTCGGGCTCCCAGTCCTGAAGGGTTCACTCACATTAAGGCAGCTCTCCTAACCTTCCTTGTTCCTTTTCCATGACATGAAGCCTCGACAGAACTTACTTGTGTTAAGAATTGTCATTGGTTTAGGAATTTGTCTGCCATTTGTCTTTTCGGTAACAGGATCACTGGACAAAGGGAAAGTAGACCAAATGGTCTAACCGGCATCGTGCAGCACGAACCGAACTGAAAACTAATCGATGACATCAACTTAGAGAAAATCTGAAGACAGGGAGTCTTCTAATCTTGTTTGTATGTGATAATGATAGAACTAGTATTCTGAGCAGACCTAGATAAATTATGGACATTGACTAAGAATTTCAAGGAGTACCCAAGCTGAAGATTCTTCCAGAAGGCACCCGGGGTACAGCAGAAATGGTATATCTGTTGAATGAAAGAATAAAGCGCAATTTAAAAAAAAAAATGGTGATGGCAAACAGGCCGGAGACAACGACAGGCCCAGACCAAGAGGCTAAGGAGGAAGAGACGCTGGTCACCAAGACCAGTTCCACAACAAAGCAGCTACAGCTACAACAGAGACCATGGGATGACCTGCGGGTATTTGATAACAGGGGCTGTCCCCTCCTAGAGCAGGCCGTGGTCCTCATCATAAAATAGGAACCAGGCCAACCGATTCAACACAATTTGAGACAACCCAAGGAACGACTGCCAAGTGTAACATTGACCTCGTAGAGGAGCATTAGACTTATGACTGACACTACTGACAAAGGAATAAAGGAATTAGAGTTGAGACCAGAGCTACAGAAGAGACGACGACTACGGGTACAACGAAGGAAGAATATTGCCACAATAGCAAGAAGAGGTAAAGTCCGATACCAAAGATTTAGTTCGTTCGAAGATTCTCTGTTGTGTTATTACCTGGTTGGTCTGTGTGATAAGCAATAAAAAATATAATATTTTGATATATTAACATACTGTGTACATTTAGGCATTGGTTAGGTTAGGTGTTTAGGTTCTGATGGCAATTATTTGTATTTGTAGTACGTGGGTGAAGCACTTTTCAACTTCGTGGTTCGAACAAATGTCAACAGTGAATCGCTGATCGAGAAATGTTTGAACGTCATCAGTTGTGGCAGCCTGTCCAATAAACAAAGGCTAAAGTACATTCCATGCATCCGCCAAACCCCATTTATTAATGAAAACGGTTTACACTAAACTGATGACATTCGAACACCTTCGGAACAAGTGCTTCGCTGAGGACTTTTGTTCAAACCACAACGCTGTAAATGCTTCACCCACGTACTACAAATACTTGCCAACAGACCCTAAACACCTAACCTAAACAATTCATAAATATCCACAGTATGCTAATATATATTATTAATTTTTATTTGACAAAAGTTTTGTTTTGAATTAACAGCATGTTAAAATAGACGAATGCGTCTTGGGGGTTGACCACAGAATGGAATGGACTAGGTCTGAGGACGGGTTGGTTGTGGGACATGTGATACAAAACGTTTCATTTATAAACATGTGGGTTTGGCAGGTGCATGGTATGGACTTTATCCTTTGTTTATGAGGTCGACCTGTTACACACTACTCAATAAATCGTGCTCTAACATTACTCTAAAAGTGCTTCGCTGACGACCTCTGCTCGAATCCCAAAGCTATAACTTTCCCCCCATGTAGTTCTAATACAAATAATGGCCAACAGGACCTTAACACCTAATCTAACCTATCCCCTAAATTCACATTGAAATTGAAATTATAATATTAACTTTGATGATGATAATACAATTTTTAATACACGATGAAACTGATGAATGCATTGGATTGGGTGGGGGTGGGGGGGGGGGGGGAAGAGGACGGCTACCACTAACTAGCCAGGCCTGAGGACGTGATGCTGGAAACGAGCATTTGCTCTTTTGTGGAAGAGGACTGGCTGCTTTCCTACAGTTTACTACACAGTTTAATATACAGTTCACTGCAGTTCAAGCCGTCCATGAATGGGCAAGTTCAAGCAGACCTGAAATTTACTATCTAGACCCGCATGGAGGAGCTTCCCTTCCTAGATACTCAAGTGTGTATATATAGACTGAGAAAGACCACCCGGTTTCCCTCAAGAGACCTTTTATTCTTCCTGGGAATCCGAGTCAAAGGAATAACAAGTGATCAGAATAATCTGGGGAAAGCCTTTGAGGTGCTCTGGGGGCATCTTTAAAGCTAGAGGCTGTCCAGAACCTACCATACAAGCTGCTGCCATGAGACTAGGCCCTCTCCAGCGACAAATTCTTGCACAGGAACAAACACATCCAGACTATAGAGGATGGTTCTATCCTAGTTATATAATTCAGACAGCTTCAGGAAGCATCCGAAAGGAAGTTAACAAGCTCTAGTCATGGTTAGTTTAGTTCACTTATTATGCACCCCATACCCATCATGTGGGCGGTAGTGGAAAGGGTTACAGAGGCACATAATGGGCTCAGGGACTGAACCCCACATCTTTGCTAAACAAGTTACAATCTTGAGCTAGTTATAAAATTCAAAAGATCGTCACATCATTGGGTTCGAGATCAGTTACTAAATTAAGAAACTGACATATGAAGAGAGTTAGTATCAATATGTTTGTCCTGCACACCGCCCCCCATCCAGTGGGCAGCGGTGGATAGGTTACAATCACTAAGTTACTACCTACAGTTAGCAAACTAGGGATATTGGGCCAAGATTTCTGGTAGCAGATTTTAAATGAAGTATTTACACATCTCTGGAACATGTTTATAGAATTCTCTGAATTCGCGTATCTTTTTGCCCTCCATCACAGTGACGGAGGGTGTGCGAATAATTTTGTTAACAGTTTATATTTGGTCAGGTCTACATCAGCAAAAAATTTGAATTCCCAATGATACTTGTAACCGAATGTAAGCCGAGCAGTTGCAACATCTTGAAGTCTCCAGATTGTATTTTATGATCCATAGGTGTGTGGCTCCTCTTGCATGATAATATAATGATAGATGGAATTACTGGTGTCGATTTCACTGTGCCTCTGCGCTACAAGATTTTGTTGAAGTTCTTTGTGTACTTTTGCTCTCAGACTGCTTATTGGCAATCTAAGGTTATATTCAGTTTCTCCTTTAAAGACGGATTCTTTGGCTAACTCATCATGTCTATCATGCATTCGGAGGCCAACATGAGATGGAGTCCACATGAAATGGACTCTCATCATTAATAATTTTGTTGTATTTGTGTCTAGCTTCAGACACGAGCATGTTACATCTATGTCTTAAGAGTTGAGAGCAATTAAGGAAGATAGAGTCACTTACAATTAATGTATCAAGTTTGAAGACTTACACACTTCAGTGGGAGAATCGAGGCAAATACTTCTGTCTGAAGGGTAGAACCCCAGTTATTTATACGGACTCGCAACTCAAAATATAAACCATCGCACACTGTCAGGACAACTGCACTTCCAGCTGCTCACGGTGGGTGTTGGGAACCATCAGTGTATATGAATATGATTTGAGAGAGAGAATCCTCTCTGGACAGAGCATCAATATGGGTAAAGGCGTTGAGCTTTACCTCAAGACGAAGCTCGGGCTGATCTTTAATTTGTTTCTTGGGTGGAAAGGGAGATTAAAATGGGAAATGGTGTAATCTCCCACGATGCAGTTAAGTGCCATTGTTGTCTCTCTTGGTACAAATTATAAATAATATATTCAGTTCAGTTCGTTTTAGTTATCCATTTGGAACAATGTTGACCTTCAAATACAATCATCAAGGAGGGGCTCCTGTGCAAGGGTTAGGATGAGTTAGCTTAAGCATTTTTATACCACTGACAGTTAATTTCAATAACACGATCAACAACGCTCGGAATATTAAGTTCCTTTCTTATGTTAAGTATCATTGTGATACGATGGCACCCAAGGATTATCCTCAAGGCTTCGTTCTGCAATTTTTCAAGCCCTCCAAGCTCTTTCAGGCATCAAAGCAAGCAGAGGTGCAGCATAATCTACTAAAGATCTAATGTATGAAAGGTACATCATTTTGACAATTCTGACATTGGCACAATAGCCTGAGTGATAATCTACAATAGCCTTGAGATCTCCGAGCCTCTCTTTATACTGACGACAAAGTCTGAATACAACAGGTCCATACAGTGGCACCTCAAGGCCAAGTTATTTGAATCTGTTTACATAGTCAAGCTGGGATCTATCAGACAGTTACATCTTGCGAACAGCAGCTCCTTGCCCGGGTCCCAACCACTTGAGCTGGACGGTAGAGCGACGGTCTCGCTTCATGCAGGTCGATGTTCAATTCCCAGCCGTCCAAGTGGTTTGGAATCATTCGTGTCCCCCCCGTCCCGTCCCAAATCCTTATCCTGACCCCTTTTAAGTGCTATATAGTCATTATGGCTTGGCGCTTTCCCCCTGATAATTCCCTTCCCTTCCTCCTTGCCTGGCTGGGAGCCGATTTAGTATGTTTTCTCTGCCGAGATGACTAAACCTAGGTCCTGACACGAGTTTAACACAGTTAAGAGTGTTCTGCGTGCTGGCATACCCAGTGGTGTGTATCTTATCAGTAACAGTTTTTTTATATTTTTGGCACGGAAATTCCTGCACGGGCCCGTCTGGCTGGCACACTAAATGTTGCTTGTTTCTGTTTTACTTAGGCGGAGTGTGAGTATTTATGACTCGTATGGTCGCTTCAGTAAGGTTTTGTCCCCATGTGTTTAACAACTTCTGCTCTGTTCAATCTAAGTTGAAATCTTATTGGGTTTGTAACTGTGCACAGTGTTAGATAATGCAGCATAGCTAATCATGTGCACGTTGTGTTTGTTCGGAACACAGTTTAACAGCGTGTTTATTAAGATATTAAATAATTTAGGACTGAGGACACCTCCCTGTGGGGTACCTAGTTCGAAGTCTCTTGTTACATAACTATGCCCCTGGAACAACATGACTTCCTGTTGGATAAGGGACCCCTAATTCAACAAAGAAGCCGACCACCCATATTCATTCTCGCAAGCTCACTTAAGATAACATGTCGGTTTGCAATATCAAAGGCAGACTTGAGATCTAGGAAGGTGGTATATAATTTCAGTGTGCAGGGTAAGAAAGGTGGCGATGCAATGATGCACACTCATTCCATGCGTCATTGCATCACCATGATATATAGCTCCTTCAGATACATAGCTATATATCTAGCGTGGGGGATAACATTGTTCTTATTCTATGGAGGAGACTGTTTAGAATCACACTCTCGAATGTTTTGTAAATGCAGCTAGTAAGGGAAATTGGGCAGAACGTATTATCTTTATTTAACTTGGTAATTGGAATGATTATACTGTTGGTCAGAGATATAGGAAGTTCCCCAGCTACATAGCTCATATTATATATCTCAAGAATGGGATTTCCTGGTACTAGAGGAAGCAAACGCAAAATGCCATAAGTGGTGCCATCCTCATCGGGTGATGTGGCTTTACCTTTGTTTAGGGCGAACAAAAAACTCTGTAAATGGCACGTTGCATTCATCTTCCTTGTGGATCATGAAGTCAACGAGCCTTTCTAGATCTCCGTAACCAACATTTAATCTGATTATGATCTGGGGGAAGATTATTGAAGCTAGAGGTGGTTGCCCAAGCATCGACAACCTCGTTTGCTCTGTGTAGAGGGTGAGGGTGTGACACGAACGATCTTATCGCCTTTGAATATTCTTCCATGCCTGGCTGAGGGGAGTGTGAGAATTTAGACTTCACAAGTGTCCCAGTTTTCTTGCCTGAGCTGTCATGCGCTCCCTCGCCTTGGCTAGGGCTTTCTGAAAGACCTTGAGCATTGCTGGCGTACGTGTTTCCCTGTATGCAAGTCCAACTGTTTAGCAGTGCATTTCTAAGTACGCAGTTTAGGGTCATTGTAATAGACATGGTGATTATTACTTTTCATATCGTTCCGACCACTGGTTGGTGCAGAGGGCCGACTTAAAGGGTCAGCGAACATCTGAATGTTCTGTACTAGATCGTCGTTAAATATCTCGACTGTGGAGGGATCATAAGTGCTGTAACACTGACACATGAGCGACAGTCTTTACGTCAAACAGGAGGAACACTGAGCCGTTTGCGTTTAAAAATACCACCATGCAGGATGGTATTTCAGATACAGAGTAGTCAATCTAGGATGATCTGACATTGTTTTTTTCTGACATCTTGTATAACATATGATATTGTAACATATCTGTTACAATAGATGTGGACCAGACCTAAGTGACGTTGAAACCAACACAGAGGTCTAGAATGCCTCCACAAATGTGTGTGGGTTCAAGGTCGCCCACAATCTGCACATCTTCGTGACTATTTAGTAGCGACAGCAGTTGATTCCCATTCCCGTTACTGAAGCGAGAGCCGCCAATGTCCTTGTGTCTAGCATTGTCGTCACCAAGAATGATTGTGGGCTCTGCTTGAGCGCAGGCCGGAAGATCAATATAATTTCACTCTCCTGCTGGAGCATATAGATTAAATATATTGAGGATAGAGTTGCCCACATAAATACTCGCTACATAATATTCTTGCCCTCAGTTTGCTTTTCTCGAAGTTAATGGGGTAGGGATTGTTTGATTTATAGAATGAAAGTTACTGGATCTGAGGGAGTAAGAAACAAATGAGAGCAATTTTGAGGGCGAGGGTCTTGCAGGAACTCTGCACTCCTGGAGACTTACAATATTGCTGTGTTCAGTTGTTACTTTATGATGTAAATTACAGAACTTTTTGACGGATGCAATGTTCCAGCTAAGGATGGATAACTTTTGTACATTTCAAGTAAGCATTATATAGATTTATATTATTAGTCCACTTAATATATATTATCACTAGATACAACTCCAGGAACATTTCTTAGCATATTACCAATGTCTCATTTGCCTCTAATTGTTTAGTACACTTTTTTTTAGATATATACAAGAGTTGTTACATTCTTGTACAGCCACTAGTACCGTAACGTTTCGGGCAGGTCCCTGGAATACGATCCCCGCCCCCCCGGCGAAGAATTGTTTTTACAACCAAGTACCCATTTTACTGTTGAGTTAAACAGAGGCTACAGTTAAGGATTTGCGCCCAGTAAATCCTCCCCGGCCAGGATACGAACCCATGACAAAGCGCTCGCGGAACGCCAGGAGTGTCTTACCACTACACCACGGAGACTGGGACTGTTTGCCTTTTCATCTATAGTCGATCCAATATCTTAGCACAGCTTTGGCAGTTAACCATCGTGGAAGGGCTCCTCTACACAAGCATTCCAGATCACTGGAAGTTTCACCTGATTGGCAAGGGAGCACATGTTTGGAGGGTTCAGGGGTGGAAGGAGGGGTATCTTCTTGAGTTATCTCGAGATGATTTCGGGCTTTTAAGTGTCCCCGCGGCCCGGTCCTCGACCAGGCCTCCACCCCCAGGAAGCTGCCTGTGACAGCTGACTAACACTTAGGTACCTATTTTACTGCTACGTAACAGGGGCATAGGGTGAAAAACTCTGCCCATTGTTTCTCGCCGGCGTCCGGGATCGAACCCGGGACCACAGGATCACAAGACCAGCGTCCCAGCAAACAATTTTAGGTTGCCACAACATATCTGGAAAGTATTTGAAAGTATTGGAAACGTTTGTTTTATCGTATCAGATACGATATTGTGTGTGGACTTAAATAGGTTTCCAAAACTTATAACCAAGACATATGTATCTAACACTAATTTGAGATGTTGTGGCAACTTTACACTCTTAACATGAGTCATTCATAATCCATTCATACACCAATATGAATCTCTTATGAAAGGTTTGAGCCAATAATCTGAACCATTTTCACATCTTTGTGTTTAAAGTTAAGTTTCTTGAAATTAAATTATATTTTATATTATATTATTTTTATTATATTTTATATTATATTATTATTTTCAATTTAAATATTAAAACCAATTTAAGGGTAAAAAAAATCTAATAATTTATATTTCTTTTATTATTTACTAACAATTATAATTATTTACTAACGGAGAGAGGGGAGGCTGGACGGCGGAGAGTGGCGGACAGTGGCGGCGGTGGCGGATAGTGGCGGCGGGCGGACAGTGGCGGCGGGCGGACAGTGGCGGCGGCGGGCGGACAGTGGCGGCGGCGGGCGGACAGTGGCGGCGGCGGGCGGACAGTGGCGGCGGGCGGACAGTGGCGGCGGGCGGACAGTGGCGGCGGGAGCGGATGGTGGCGGCGGTCGGGCGGACAGTGGCGGCTGTGGCGGATAGTGGCGGCGGGCGGACCGTGGCGGCTTTGGCGGCGGTGGTGGACAGTGGCGGCGGGCGGACAGTGGCGGCGGCGGGCGGACAGTGGCGGCGGCGGGCGGACAGTGGCGGCGGCGGGCGGACAGTGGCGGCGGTGGGTGGACAGTGGTGGCGGCGGGCGGACAGTGGTGGCGGCGGGCGGACAGTGGCGGCGGTGGGCGGACAGTGGCGGCGGCGGGCGGACAGTGGAGGCGGCGGGCGGACAGTGGTGGCGGCGGGCGGACAGTGGTGGCGGCGGGCGGACAGTGGTGGCGGCGGGCGGACAGTGGTGGCGGTGGCAGACAGTGGTGGCGGTGGCAGACAGTGGTGGCGGTGGCGGACAGTGGTGGCGGTGGCGGATAGTGGCAGCGGGCGGACCGTGGCGGCTTTGGCGGCGGTGGTGGACAGTGGCGGCGGGCGGACAGTGGCGGCGGCGGGCGGACAGTGGCGGCGGCGGGCGGACAGTGGCGGCGGCGGGCGGACAGTGGCGGCGGTGGGCGGACAGTGGTGGCGGCGGGCGGACAGTGGTGGCGGCGGGCGGACAGTGGCGGCGGTGGGCGGACAGTGGCGGCGGCGGGCGGACAGTGGAGGCGGCGGGCGGACAGTGGTGGCGGCGGGCGGACAGTGGTGGCGGCGGGCGGACAGTGGTGGCGGCGGGCGGACAGTGGTGGCGGTGGCAGACAGTGGTGGCGGTGGCAGACAGTGGTGGCGGTGGCGGACAGTGGTGGCGGTGGCGGATAGTGGCAGCGGGCGGACAGTGGCGGCGGTGGCGGATAGTGGCGGCGGGCGGACAGTGGCGTCGGGCGGACAGTGGCGGCGGTGGCGGATAGTGGCGGCGGGCGGACAGGGTTGGCGGCGGGCGGACAGTGGCGGCGGTGGCGGATAGTGGTGGCGGGCGGACAGTGGCGGCGGGCGGACAGTGGCGGCGGGCGGACAGAGGCGGCTGTGGCGGATAGTGGCGGCGGCGGGCGGACAGTGGAGGCGGCGGGCGGACAGTGGAGGCGGCGGGCGGACAGTGGAGGCGGCGGGCGGACAGTGGAGGCGGCGGGCGGACAGTGGTGGCGGCGGGCGGACAGTGGTGGCGGCGGGCGGACAGTGGTGGCGGCGGGCGGACAGTGGTGGCGGCGGGCGGACAGTGGTGGCGGCGGGCGGACAGTGGTGGCGGCGGGCGGACAGTGGTGGCGGCGGGCGGACAGTGGTGGCGGTGGCGGACAGTGGCGGCGGTGGCTTACAGTGACGGCGGTGGCGGACAGTGGCGGACAGTGGCGGCGGTGGCGGACACTGGCGGCTGTGTCTGGCGGTGGTGGCGGGTGGCGGCGTCTGTGATGAGTGGTGGCGGCGGCGGCTGGTGGTGGAGGGTGGTGGCGGCGGTGGTGGTGGGTGGTGGCGGCGGCGGCTGGTGGTGGTGGGTGGTGGTGGCGGCGGTGGTGGTGGGTGGTGGTGGCGGCGGTGGTGGTGGGTGGTGGTGGCGGCGGTGGTGGTGGGTGGTGGTGGCGGCGGCGGCTGGTGGTGGTGGGTGGTGGCGGCGGTGGTGGTGGGTGGTGGTGGCGGCGGCGGCTGGTGGTGGTGGCGGCGGGTGGTGGATGGTGGCGGCGGGTGGTGGGTGGTGGCGGCTGTGGTGGGTGGTGGCGGGCGGTGGCGGGCGGTGGCGGGCGGCGGCGGCTGTGGTGGGTGGTGACGATCGGAGGTGGGGGGGGCTGGTGGGGGGGGCTGGTGGCGGCTGGCGGTGGCGGCTTGCGGTGGCGACTGTGGCAACGGGCGGTGACGCCTGATAGCGGGCGGTGGTGGCGGTTGGTGGCAGGTGGTGGTGGCGGTGGTGGCGGCTGGTGGTGGCGGCTGGTGGTGGTGGCGGCTGGTGGCGGTGATTGCGGCTGGTGGTGGTGGCAGCTGGTGGCGGTGATGGCGGCTGGTGGTGGTGGTGGTGGCGGCTGGTGGTGGTGGCAGCTGGTGGTGGTGGTGGTGGCGGCTGGTGGCGGGCGGTGGCGGCTTGTGGCGGCTGGTAGTGGCGGCGGTGGTGGGTGGTGGTGGTGGGTGGTGGTGGCGGCTGTGGTGGGTGGTGGCGGTGGTGTCGGCGGCGGCTGTGGTGGGTGGTGGCGGCGGCGGCGGTGGTGGGTGGTGGTGGCGGCGGCGGTGATGGGTGGTGGCGGCGGTGGTGGCGGCGGCGGCGGCGGCTGGTGGTGGTGGGTGGTGGCGGCGGGTGGCGGTGGTGGGTGGCGGTGGTGGGTGGCGGTGGCTGGTGGCGGCTGGTGGTGGGAGGTGGCGGCGGGTGGTTAGTGGCGGTGGTGGGTGGCGGTGTTTGGTGGCGGGTGGCGGCTGGTGGTGGGTGGTGGGTGGCGGCTGGTGGTGGGTGGTGGCAGGTGGCGGCTGGTGGTGGGTGGTGGCGGGTGGCGGCTGGTGGTGGGTGGCGGCTGGTGGTGGGTGGCGGCTGGTGGTGGGTGGTGGCGGGTGGCGGCTGGTGGTGGGTGGTGGCGGGTGGCGGCTGGTGGTGGGTGGTGGGTGGTGGCGGCTGGTGGTGGGTGGTGGCGGGTGGCGGCTGGTGGTGGGTGGCGGGTGGCGGCGGGTGGCGGCTGGTGGTGGGTGGCGGTGGGTGGCGGCGGGTGGCGGCGGGTGGCTGGTGGTGGGTGGTGGCGGGTGGCGGCTGGTGGCGGGTGGCGGCTGGTGGTGGGTGGCGGCTGGTGGTGGGTGGTGGCGGGTGGCGGCTGGTGGCGGCTGGTGGTGGGTGGCGGCTGGTGGTGGGTGGTGGCGGGTGGCGGCTGGTGGTGGGTGGCGGGTGGCGGCGGGTGGTGGGTGGTGGCGGCGGGTGGTGAGTGGAGGTGGAGGGTGGCGGCGGCTGGTGGTGGGTGGTGGGTGGTGGCGGCTGGTGGTGGGTGGTGGCGGCTGGTGGTGGGTGGTGGCGGGTGGCGGCTGGTGGTGGGTGGTGGCGGCTGGTGGTGTGTGGCGGCTGGTGGTGGGTGGCGGGTGGCGGCGGGTGGTGGGTGGCGGTGGGTGGCGGCGGGTGGCGGCTGGTGGCGGGTGGCGGCGGGTGGCGGGTGGCGGCTGGTGGTGGCGGGTGGCGGTGGGTGGTGGCGGGTGGCGGCTGGTGGTGGCGGGTGGCGGCTGGTGGTGGGTGGTGGCGGGTGGCGGCTGGTGGTGGGTGGTGGCGGGTGGCGGCTGGTGGTGGCGGGTGGCGGCTGGTGGTGGGTGGTGGCGGGTGGTGGTGGGTGGCGGCTGGTGGCGGGTGGCGGCTGGTGGTGGGCGGCGGGTGGCGGCTGGTGGCGGCCGGCTGGGACACGCCCTTCACCACTGAAGGTCTGAGAACAACTAACCATATGTCTCTCTCACCCACCAGCCTAGTGTTGCCAGCTCGCGCTCTCAAAATGTTTCCTTCAAAGATTGTATATTATCTTTGAACAACAAGTTTGATTATCAAGGAAATAATGCATATATTATTGTCACATTAATACTGTGCAATATCTTATTACATTCCTGCTAAATAATTATAATTTGAAACAGGACAAAAAATCCAACATATATATAAAAACCAACATTAGAGATCACGAGGCCTAGGCCTCGCCTGTGACCACACATCCTGCCTCCCTGGCCTGCTACACTCACACACCTCACACTCTTAACTCTCTCATAATCACTCTCACTCTCTTACTCTGTCACTCTTTCTCTCTGTCACTCTTACTCTCTGTCACTCTTACTCTCTGTCACTCTTACTCTGTCACTCTTACTGTCACTCTTACACTGTCACTCTTACTCTCTGTCACTCTTACTCTCTGTCACTCTTACTCTCTGTCACTCTTACTCTCTGTCACTCTTACTCTCTGTCACTCTTACTCTCTGTCACTCTTACTCTCTGTCACTCTTACTCTCTGTCACTCTTACTCTCTGTCACTCTTACTCTCTGTCATTCTTACTCACTCTCAGTCACCCTTACCCATTCATACTCACTCTCTCACTCTTACTCTCATACTCTTACTCTCAATTACTCTTACTCTCAATCACTCTTACTCCCAATCACTCCTACTCCCAATCACTCCTACTCCCAATCACTCCTACTCCCAATCACTCCTACTCTCATTCTTACTCTTACTCCCAATCACTCTTACTCTCAATCACTCTTATTCTCATTCTTACTCTTACTCTCACTCTTACTCTTACTCCCATTCACTCTTACTCCCAATCACTCTTACTCTCAATCACTCTTACTCTCAATCACTCTTACTCTCAATCACTCTTACTCTCATTCTTACTCTTACTCACTCTTACTCTCAATCACTCTTATTCTCATTCTTACTCCTACTCCCAATCACTCTTACTCCCAATCACTCTTACTCTCAATCACTCTTACTCCCAATCACTCTTACTCTCAATCACTCTTACTCTCAATCACTCTTACTCTCAATCACTCTTACTCTCATTCTTACTCACTCTTACTTTCAATCACTTTTATTCTCATTCTTACTCCTACTCCCAATCACTCTTACTCCCAATCACTCTTACTCTCAATCACTCTTACTCCCAATCACTCTTACTCTCAATCACTCTTACTCTCAATCACTTTTACTCTCAATCACTCTTACTCTCAATCACTCTTACTCTCACTAACTCTCAATCACTCTTACTCTCACTCTAACTCTCAATCACTCTTACGCACTATTACTCACTCTTTCTCTCAGTCATCCTAACTCACTCTCATACTCACTCTTACTCTGTCACTCTTACTCTCTGTCACTCTTACTCTCTGTCACTCTTACTCTCTGTCACTCTTACTCTCTGTCACTCTTACTCTCTGTCACTCTTACTCTCTGTCACTCTTACTCTCTATCACTCTTACTGTCATTCTTACTCTGTCACTCTTACTCACTCTCAGTCACCCTTACCCATTCATACTCACTCTCACTCTTACTCTCATACTCTTACTCTCAATTACTCTTACTCTCAATCACTCTTACTCCCAATCACTCCTACTCCCATTCACTCCTACTCTCAATCACTCCTACTCTCATTCTTACTCTTACTCTTACTTCCAATCACTCTTACTTTCAATCACTCTTATTCTCATTCTTACTCTTACTCTCACTCTTACTCCCAATCACTCTTACTCCCAATCACTCTTACTCTCAATCACTCTTACTCTCAATCACTCTTACTCTCAATCACTCTTACTCTCATTCTTACTCTTACTCACTCTTACTCTCAATCACTCTTATTCTCATTCTTACTCCTACTCTCACTCTAACTCCTACTCCCAATCACTCTTACTCCCAATCACTCTTACTCTCAATCACTCTTACTCCCAATCACTCTTACTCTCAATCACTCTTACTCTCAATCACTCTTACTCTCAATCACTCTTACTCTCAATCACTCTTACTCTCAATCACTCTTACTCTCACTAACTCTCAATCACTCTTACTCTCACTCTAACTCTCAATCACTCTTACTCTCATACTCACCCTTACTCTCAATCACTTTACTCTCACTCTTACTCATTCTGTCACCCTTACTCTCACTCTTACTCACTCTTACTTATACTCTTACTCACACTTACACACTCTCTGGCACTCTCACTCACCTTCAGTCACTCTTACTCACTCTTACCCACTCTCGCTCACTCTTACTCACTCTAGTTAATAAGAACACGCCAATATAAGACAACAAAACGTTTTCAGATTCTTTCTCACCACTTTCCAGCAACTTTTATAATTTATATAAATTATCTTAGGGAATAATACATAAATTATATATTTAAACATGATATTAGTGTTTAGTGGAATGCATAAGGAGTCAAATTGTGTTAAAAAGAGCGATTTTTAGAAAATTTGGAAAACTACTTTTTTTTGTTCATATTATAACTAAATGGATTTTAAAGGTTTCACTCAGCCAATATATATCATTCACAATTTATTAATGCATTTAAAAAAAAACACCATAAATTTTATATTTAAACATGTAAAAACTATTTGTTTTACATTTGGAAGAAAATAATTGTAGAAAAACAATTTATAATTAAACCTTTGTGTTTGGATTTTTTGAGTAAAAGTTTCTCAAAGGCTCTCCTGCACCATTCTCAATGCAAATCATTCCCACACCTATGGGAAGAGATAGGCGAACGTTGTGTAGATGATTTGTGTTTGCTGGGGTGCTGTCCGCTCGGACGACTAGCTACCGGGGTAGGGGGAAGGAGGGAGGCAGTCCTTGCTTAAAAGTTCCCTCATGCCCATGAGCAGCTCTGCAATGTTGCTAATGGATTTTCTCTCATATCGGAGCTGCTCTTTAAGCCGCTCCATCTCGTGCTGTGACTGCTGCTGGTGTTCCTGCCACAGTTCACGATGGTCAGCATCTGCTTGATCAGTGGAGCGACCCAGTTGCGAGTTGTTATGGAGGCTGAAGTAGCGATCCGTCTCAGCTTGATCCTGTTGCTTATCTCCCAACTTCCAGTTGTCTGGAGGCCAGCTGTGTGAGGTCCCCCCCAGAGTAGGCGACAGTCCCAGACCCGGGGAGTGACCACTCTACATCAAGGGCGTGCCCACTACTGGCAGAACCGAGGTGTGGCCATTCTACATCAGGGGCAGGACCACCACTGGCAGAAGTTACAGCACCTGGTACTTGTGGGGATGCTGGAGTGATGGCAGGAGTCTTTGGTCTGGCATTGGTCCCCCTTCTGCACTTCGTAATTACCAGGTGTTGAGTTTTGTAGTCAGCTTGAGTGAATATCACCTCCAGATGGCTTTGAACAACGAGTGGAGCTGGAGGCAGAACTTTGCAGCCGTTCTTCATGGTGGTGTGGAGGAGAAGGCCTTAGGCAGCAGGTTCCTGGCACTTTACGTGCATTAGGCTGAACAGAAACCTGCCGTCTGGCCCCCTGGTATACGTGGTGGTTGGCCGATGGTAAAGTATTTGATAGCCAGCTGCTACGAAAACAACGTCCAGATGGCTCAGCACAGGTAGTAGAACCAGCAGCAGTACCTGGCAACCGTCCTCCCGGGTGGGTCTGGCCGGGCGCACTACGGTAAACGCCAATTACATAATCCGGCAAGGCATCATACGCCAATTATATAATCTTTTCTCCCCCTAATAATGAACAGTTAGCACTAACAACAAACCTGAAGCACCACGTTACCCCGTTTCGGAGACCCAGGAATGTTCACCTCTAACACTTCAGTGTCTGCCGCCTGACCACAATATTTGTCAATTTGCAGAATTGCCGTAGCGTTCAGGGGCTACCAATATCTTGTGCAAGGTGCGGATGATGGCCACGTAGCTGCAAGTGCTCAGCCTCCCAAAACTGTGTCCGACGGTATATTCAGCTTGCTAGGTTATGCCCCGGCACTTTCCCTTCACACAAACTTTCCTTCTAACCCCAGCTGCAACATCACCCTCTTGGGTAATGTTTGTGTTTATAATTGATTGGACTGGTGGGATAGTAAAGACTAACAGAAGGGTGGATGGAGAGGGAAGAGGAATGAAATGTACCCAAAAATGTTAGATGAACATTAACCCATGTTACACCACAACTAAATGTTCAAATTACTGGCCAGAAGAATGGTTTACCACTCTGAAGTGGTTAATGTAGAGAGTTCTTAGGCTATACCTATTAGAAGGCCACCGCTGCAAGGTATAACATGTTAAACTTAAACTAGTTCCCTTCACCTGTTGTACTTGTGGGAATATACACACACTACATTACGACCAATTGCGATTCAAAAGTTTTCCCAAGTAACTTTAATCCCTCCATACCTGCAGTGCTGTTGTACGAGACCAATTTCTTGGGTCTGGTTGACCATACCTGCAGTGCCATTGTACTGATGCACCCTCGCACATACCTGAAATTTCACATTATATTAAATACCTCAAAATACTAAATTGAACATATCCTCATTTAAAGATGAAGAAATAACTAGACAATCGCTCAGGTCAGACTTTGTTTGATGCAAAAAGCAGGCTTGTACCACAGAATGGCATAACCCAACCTCAGACTTGAGTCTTCTACAGCCCGTTCTCAACGGCCAAGTGGTCGTTAACCCGGCAGCCAAACATGAACGTTCTCATCAACTACCATAGTTGATGGATTTGTAGTGAACAAAATATAGTACTTGGTTACACAGGACGTTAATGTTAATTAAGGCGTCTCTGGGGTTGGCTGCAGCGTGGACGACACTGACTCAGGATGGACAGTTTCATTCACATGGGATGGGCAGGGGGGGGGGGGGGAGGGGGGTATGTGACGCTCGCTAGATTAAAAGTCTTTGGTTCGTATTTCAAAGATTGAAATCTGATCGTTAACAAACACCTTATAACTGCCAGAATTGAACTATAATAATAATTGTGTAAACTTTTTTACACCAGCTTTGGGTCGAACGGTCAATTTCACATTAAAGTTGACACTCAAGCCGCTGTCGTGAACAGTTAATCACACATCAGTCGTTTTAGAATTTAATTTTGTTGTAATAAGCTTCATCAAAAGTTTTAGGCTAGGTAAAAGTCCCTACTAATAGACAAAGATATATTACACAATATTATCATTAAGTGAATAAACCAGAGCTAATTTTATTAATTTAAATAAAGTTTTAACATCTTTTAACTATGCTTATATATATATATATATATATATATATATATATATATATATATATATATATATATATATATATATATAATCAGCAAATATAGCCTATTCTACCAAGAGAATACAATGTGATAAAATAACTAATCATCTAGAGTAACTTGCCTGTAAGTCTGGCGCAGGTAACCTCATGCACAGGACTGTCCAGGTGACTAATTTAGTAAAACCAATGAGGCGGGCGCTGAGCAGCACCTCTCCCCACGCCGGCCCGCGCCACACTGCCCGCCGCGCCTCTTGACTAGCTTGGCCTGATGGGTCAACTACCTGTGACGTCATTCACCTCACCTGACATGAGGCCGCCTCACATACAAATAATTCACAAGTAAAGTCACTTCAACAATATTAATATAGAGTTTATTTCTATTAATGTGAAGTATGAGCAAGTGTGAGTATGTATTAAAAGCACATACTTCACTACTGGACATTAAACCCACTACCACACCCACCTAGTAGCTTGGAAGCTCCATAACGCCTTCTGTAACTTATGTTGGGGTCTAGGCCAGGGGCCAGGTACAGCAACCGGTTACGGTGTTGTGCGTCCTGTGTGTGTGTATTTACTGTGTGCCTGTAGGGTCGGGCTCACTATAGCCCGTGCTACATGGACATTCCCTTCCGGGTACATAAATCTAAAACAACAAAAATTTCGGGTTGAACTCTTAGCTCTTGGACCCCGCCTTTCTAATCGCTGGTTGTGTAATTTACCGACTCCAGCCCTATTTTCCCTCTTTCATACTAAATGTGTTTTTTCTCTTCCTCCCACATCACCAGGAAGCAGCCCGCAGCAGTTGTATAACTCCCAGGTACCTGTTTACGCTAGATGAAAAGATACATCAGGTGAAAAAAAGTGCCCATGTCCTATGTCTCGCCCAGGAATCAAACCCGGGGCCTTAGGACAACGACCTCAGAGTGCTATACACACTGTTGCAAGGACTTATGTATGCGTGTATGTGTTTGTGCGGACTCGCATTGATGTACTCACCTAGATGTGCGTTCATGGTCAAGCTAGGCTTTTAGTCCCACCTTCTAAATATTCTTAGATTATTACAATGTCTGTTTTATCCCGCTTTAATCATATTTACATATAAATTGTTTAATATGATTAACTTCAACGACTTCAACGTTTAACCAGTTCCATTTATTGAGAGCTCTGACACTGAAAAAGTTCTGTCTGACGTCCATGTGACTCATTTGGGTCTCTAATTTCTTTCTATGACCCCTCGTTCTGCTGTTCTTTGCTTTGAACAGTATTATTTTGTCTGCCTTGTCGATTTCCCTTAGAATTTTATATATTATCATATTCCCCTTCTCTCCCCTTTCCTACAGTGTGGTTCGGTCCAGTTCTCTGTCTTTCCTTAGAGCATAAACCCTTCAGCTTAGGAACGAGTCTCTTTGCATATCTTTGGACCTTTTCTAGTTTTTTCTTGTCCTTTTATAGGTAAGGGTTCCTTGCTGGGGATGCACATTCATATGTGTGGGTCTCACCTTTCCTGTATATAGGGACCGGAAAGCTCCCTTGTCCAAATTTCTGAAGGATACACAAATGTTGGCCAAAATGGTTTATGCAGCTGTTATTCTGCTAATGTGAGCTTCTGGCATCACAAATGGCGTTATGTCCACTCCCAGGACTTTCTTCTTTTCCGATAATATAATCTGTTTTCTCTTTATTTTATATTGCTGTACTGGTCTTAGTGCGCCTGTACCCTTCCTCATAACTTTGCATTTGGCTGGGTTAAACTAACAGCCATTTTTTAGAACATTTTTGAAGTATGTCCAAATTTGATTGATTCTCACAATCCATCACTGTCCTGACTTCTCATTAGCTTTCCATTATTGGTAAATATTGATACAAGAGAATATTTCCTCTGTCAGATGATTGACATAAATTTTAAACAGTTGGGTCCTAGAAGCGACCCTTGTGGTACTCCAATTGTAACCTCTCTCTACTTTGATGTATCTGTCCTTTTGATTCCTTCTTGAGATATATTATCTGACCCATCTTAGGACTTTTCCTGTTACACCAGCCTGCTCCTCTAATTTGAGTAGGAGTCTTTCATGCCGGATCGTATCAAATGTTTTCTGGCAGTCGAGGAATATGCATTCTGCTCATCCTTCTGTCTTGCTTGATTCCCGTCATCTTGTTATCAAATTCCAGCAAGTTTATCAAGCAGGATTTTTTCTTTACTAAAACTGTCCTGGCGCCTCGAAATAAAACCGATTTGTTCTAAATGTTCCACAGGCCAGGTACTGATCTGTCAATCTCTAGTAACTTGCAACAGTTTAAGGAGCAAATAAAAAATAAAATACTCCCATCTATCACAAGTCACCACAGAGCTAAATCGGCGGAAGGAAGACTCACTGATGTAATAGAAACAAGACGCTGTGTACTCCTCTTTCGAACCTGCCATTGTGATAGATGGGAGTATTTTATTTTTAATTTGCTCCTTAATCTGTGAAAAATTGTTATTTTAACCTTTACAACAGGTAGAGCAGTGACAATTTTTGCTAATGATCACTATAGCTACTGACCCATCACAATATATATGTAGTGTGCTTTCTGTAGTCAATTCTCTAATTATACAATCATATGTTGCTCTCAGCTTTCCTATCTCATTCATACTTTTTCTTTTGCACTGGAATAATTACTACATCTACGTTACAATCCTCCCATGGTGGTGGGAATTCTCTCTTCGGCAAAGCAATACATTCTGGAATACCATCATGCTCTATAAGATTAGAACATAGGGTACTTATATTCTCTTATTATTCATTAACATTCATTGTTCATTACATTTCATAACAGACATTAATTCATTAGCTCCACCCCCTCATTAATCTAATCGCAGAGGCTACATTTATCTCCAAAATTACATCCCGAATACTCTGTAGGGACCCCAGACATGAGGGCCGTGTCATTCATACCTGCTTTCCTTAGGTTTGTGGACCATCGATCCTGTCCAAACTTTATTATCTCAGTCATTGGGTCCGACTTTATGGAAGGGGAAGCATGTCTGAGGGAAGTCTGGAATCACCCAGTGGTATGCACTGCCCTAAATCAACAGCAGTGCCACTGGAAGTTCATGACCCCATCCCCCTAGAGGACCGTGGCATGGAGGACCGGATGGTGGGAACAGTCAAGTGGTGTTTAAGGAAAACCCTCCACCACCAAAAGATTGATCTACAAGAGCTTCACACCATTGTCACCGAAATTGAATCAAGGGTCAATAACAGACCACTGACCAACTTCTCTGACGATCTTTCACAACGGGACCCATTAAGTCTATCTAATCTGATGTATGGAGGAATTTGTAACCATCTAGCGTTCCTCAAGGCAGAGTTGGTGGGAGGCAGAGTTGGTGGGAGGCAGGGTTGTGGGAGGTAGGGTTGGTGAGAGGGAGAGATGGTGGGAGGCAGGGTTGGTGGGGAGGCAGGGTTGGTGGGAGGCAGGGTTGGTGGGAGGCAGGGCTGGTGAGAGGGAGAGATGGTGGGAGGCAGGGTTGGTGGGGAGGCAGAGTTGGTGGGAGGAAGGGTTGGTGGGAGGCAGAGTTGCTGGGAGGCAGGGTTGGTGGGGAGGCAGGGCTGGTGAGAGGGAGAGATGGTGGGAGGCCGAGATGGTGGGTGGCAGGGTTGGTGTGTGGCAGAGTTGGTGGGAGGCATAGACGTCAGAAAAGAAGGTAACTGCAGAAGGCCTTATTTCAAAACATGAGAGGCTTGCTTTTACTTAATGAGTGTTTTGTATTTGTTATATGCTACAGTAAGGTGTGAGAGGTATGTTTTGAGCGAATGTGAGATGTGCATATATATTTATGCACGCGCATATATATTTATGCGTTAATTCAGTAATATTGATTACTACTGAAATCGCATTGAAGTCACCACGCCTGGCAGGGGACTGTTTTCATACAAATGGTTGATAGTGGGTTTTCATTTTTATTTGCCCTATGCTACATAAGCAATCTCTGAAGAAAGATTGACAAAACTTAAAAAACATTCACTAGAAAGGCGAAAAAGACATAGGGGTGACATAATAGAGGTGTGCCTGAATGGATTCATGAACTATAAGGCAATCACTAGCAGAGGTAACTAAAAACTGGTACGCCAAGTCAGGACCTTTTAATTCCCTTGAACGTACCTGTGCAGGAACGCTGAGCGGCTAGCTGGTGACGTCATTGACCATTAGGGATGTCTGTGCAAGGGTCATTGGGGTAACTAAAAACGGGTACACCAAGTCAGGACCATCGAAAAAAGCAAAACGGTCCTGACTTGGCGTACTCTCCACTACTCATTGTCCCCCGTCCTCTCAACTCCACCATCCTCTCTTCCTTCCCACCATGCCCCACTTCCCTGTCCCTTCGTCCTACCCACCATTCTCTATTCCCCCATCCCCCTCCTTCCCACCATCCCAAACTCCCCCCCGTCCCCTCGTCCTTCCCCACCATTACCCCTTCTCTTGTCCCCTCGTCCTTCCCCACCATTACCCCTTCTCTTGTCCCCTCGTCCTCCCCACTATCTCTCACTTCCGTCCCCTCATCATCCCCACCATTCCCCACTCCCTCGTCCAATGCCTTCCCAAATGGTCTGATGCTCCCATCACAAAATTGGGAACATCAAGTGATCTGATGTTCCAATCACTGAAATATATGAAAAACAGTAAAAAATGAAATGAAATAATGAAAAAAACTATTCTCACGAAATGAACGGTATGGTAAACAACATAGCTCAATTCCAACGCAATTCAAACAAAATAATTCAATCAAAATGCAAATAAATCAAAATCTATGAAAATTGCATTTATCAATGCAGTCAGAAACATTGAAATGGAATTGTTACATATTTAGTATATTATGTGTGTGTGTTGCTCTTACATGCAACAGATGGCGCTGTTAAGGGGGCATATCAAAAAATATCGTTATAAATTAAAATTGTTCAATTTGCTTATAAATTTTTTTATGAAATGGTTATAGAAAGGGCTGCAACTGGTCCAAGTTTCACCATCACACCCTAAACAGAAAAGGAGAAAAAAAATACACAACGTATTATGCAAGGAATGTTCAACATTCTCAAATAATCTCAGGGAACACATGTGTCAACTAAAATGTCTACTATGTGCTGTAGAAGCACAAACTCTTGTAATAATTGTAATATGTATGTTCAATATATTTATATTTAAATTTTTTTTTCTTTTTATTTTTATTTTATTTTTTTTTGGCCAATTTTTTTTTCTCGTTTGTTATCAAGGGATTTGCATGAAACTTGCTACACCTTGCTCAATGGATGCCTATCTACAAGGGTGCCAATTATGAACGAAATCTGTCGAAGTCAAGCTCAGCTACAGGTGGCCGAACTTGGATCTTTATTTTACTCTGGAAAGTAATTTACACCTTCAAATTACTTCAGAGCTTTCATTTATTAATAAATTTACATGCAAATTACACCTTATATGTAGCGTTTGTGCTTCTACAGACTCTAGTAGACATTTTAGTCCAAAGTCTATTTGTTGATTTTATAAAAATTTATAAATATCATATATTGCATATTTTTTTAGTAGGGTAACTTTGAAAAATTATATTATTGCACTAAACACTCTTTTGATAAAACTGATCACTAGAATCCTTTATTATGTGCTTAGTTTAATATCTGAGTGTAATAGAAATGATTTTAGTTGACATATGTGTTCCCTGAAACTATTTGAAAATTCGTTGCATAATTCGTTGTTTATTTTTTTTCTCCTTTTCTGTTTAGGGTGTGATGATGAAACTTGGACCAGCTGCAGCCCTTTCTATAACCATTTCATAAACAAATTTATAAGCAAATTGAACCACTTTTAATTTTACATCGATATGCCCCCTTAAAAAAACAAAAAACATGTTTTTTTTCCCGTCACAGGTGAGGCATGTATATAGTAGATATATAAAAAGACGTGCCTATTCGAATGCAACGTTGTGTCAAAATTTCAAAGCTATCGGTAAAGAAGTTTCGAAGATTTCCCTCACTTGAAAAACATTTGAAAAACACAGTTTTCCAGAGAAAGCATGTTTTTTTTACCGTCACAGACGTGACATCTATATAGTATGTATATAAAAACTAGGCCGGATGCGAATGGAACATTGTGTGAAAATTTCAAAGCAATTGGTGAAAAACTTTCGGAGATTAGCGATTTTGAACAAACGAACATTTTCATTTTTTTATAATATATATATATATATATATATATATATATATATATATATATATATATATATATATATATATATATATATATATATATATATATATATATATATATATATATATTGGTGTATACTGGCAGCAGGTTTTCTTTCAAACATGTTACATTGAATATGACCGCATATTCTGTATTTATTATTTTCTGGTTTAGGGCTTCTATCCCTCTAACTATTTTCTTAGCATCAGGGCTTAATTGGAATAGGAGTTCTCCAAAACTCATTTTCGTACTTTTAAGGCGAAGAAAAGAAGTGATTTACTATAGAGTGTATTACACTTATTTGTATAATTTGCACGACGTTTCGAACGTCCATGGTTCATTCTCAAGTGAACAGATCTTACAATACTAGTTGATTTTATACCCGCATTAGGTCAGGTGATAATACAATGAAGGTGAAAAACATGGGGGGATACATAAGGGATAAACATAGGGGCTGCAGAAGGCTTATTGGCCCATACGAGGCATCTCCTATCTAAACACAAAGATTAATCCAGTGTAATTGGCCTGTTATGTTGGACATTGTCTTCTGTGTTGGCATCGATATGTTCTTGTCTTGTCCTTACTCTCATGGTGGGTAGAGTAAATAGTTCCGTGATTTGGGTGTTCATGGTAGGTCGCTCTATTCTTATGTGAATTGCCTCAAGAATTTGTAATCTTCTTGAATCTTGGGTTTTGTCTATTATGCAAGTATTCTTGTTCAACATTTCTCTTGTTAGAGTAATGTCATGGGCTTGTCTCATGTGATTCCTAGGGGCACCAGATTGAAGATGGCATGTCAAACGCCTCGTCAGCTTGGTCGACGTCATACCTATGTACTTACATTGAAGGTTACATCCTTCGTGGGGGCAAGTGTACATGTATACAACGCTTGACTGCTGTAGAGGGTTCTCCGTCGGCTTCGGGCTGTTTTTGATAAGGAGTTCGGAAGTCTTCTTGGTTTTGTAGAATATTATCAGGTTTATGTTTTGGTTAGGAGTAGTGCTTTTTACTCCTTTACGGATTATTTCTTTCATTATTCTTTCCTCTTTTATATGTTCACTGTGCATGGTTGATTTGTAATATAATTTTATTGGGGGTGTTGTGGTTTCTGTTCTAGGTTCTGAATTATACCAACGGTCCAAGTGTCTTCTTATAGCAGCGTTTATTTCCGCGTTGCTATATCCGTTGTTCACCAATACCTGAGTTACTCTTTCAAACTCTCTACTCACGTTGCTCCATTCAGAGCAGTGGGTAAGCGCTCGACGAATATAAGCATTGAGAACACTGGCTTTGTATCTTTGGGGGCACTCACTTCTACCGTTCAGGCATAATCCTATGTTGGTGGGCTTGGTATATACGTTGGTGCTTAAAGAGGTTCCTGTTTTTGTTATTAGTACATCCAAGAATGGCAGACTGTTATTTTCACTATTTTCATGTGTAAATCGGAGTACTGACTCTCTCTCTAGGTGTCTTTTTAGGTCAATTAGTTCATCTGAGTCTTTTACTATTACGAATATGTCATCTACATAACGGCAGTATACAGTTGGTTTTTGTCTGCTACTGAAGACCCTATCTTCGATGGTTCCCATATAAAAATTAGCAAATAAAACTCCTAAGGGGGAGCCCATTGCTACTCCGTCTATTTGTAAATACATGTCTCCTTGTGGACTGATGAAAGGGGCTTCCTTCGTACATGCTTCGAGAAGACTTTTCAAGTGTGGCTCAGGTATGTCTAATTTGGGGGTGCTCTCGTCTCTGTATACTCTGTCCAGTATCATTCCTATGGTTGTGTCGACTGGGACGTTGGTAAAAAGGGATTCAACGTCCAGGGAAGCGATGATTCCATCGGGCTGGGTAGATTTGATCAATTCTAGGAAATCTGCTGATGATTGTAGACTAAACTTACTTGGAGTGTATGGAGTAAGGAGTTCATTGAGTTTCTTTGCCAGGTGATAAGTTGGGGTTGGTATTTGGCTGATTATAGGGCGTAGTGGGTTACCTGGTTTATGCGTCTTAACATTGCCGTAGGCATATCCTAAGCCATAGTCGCCTTGAAGTTTATTGAAATGCAGCCCCTATGTTTATCCCTTATGTATCCCCCCATGTTTTTCACCTTCATTGTATTATCACCTGACCTAATGCGGGTATAAAATCAACTAGTATTGTAAGATCTGTTCACTTGAGAATGAACCATGGAGGTTCGAAACGTCGTGCAAATTATACAAATAAGTGTAATACACTCTATAGTAAATCACTTCTTTTCTTCACCTTAAAAGTACGAAAATGAGTTTTGGAGAACTCCTATTCCAACTAAGCCCTGATGCTAAGAAAATAGTTAGAGGGATAGAAGCCCTAAACCAGAAAATAATAAATACAGAATATGTGGTCATATTCAATGAAACATATATATATATTAGTATATTTTGGTAGCAGTCTTTCCTGTAAACATATATTATTAAATATGACCGAAAAAGTAAGATTAATAATTCTAACACGAATTTTCTCTATCTTTCGTACATTTCTTTTCACTGTTGGTGGTAATTCAAAAATCAATTCTCCAAAATTCATTTTTATTTCTAGTCTGACGCAACACTTGAGCGCGTTTCGTAAAACTTATTACATTTTCAAAGACTTTAGTTTACCCATACACAACTGAATAGAACTTACACATCTCCGATTTGTTTATATCTACATTTGAGTGAGGTGGATGGGGTGAGGTGGCATTAATAGGGTATTAATTTCATCAACACAAGACAGAACACGAAACAATAGGTATTGAATGGAAGTGATTGTAGAAAGCCTATTGGTCCATATTTCTTGATGCTTCTATATTGGAGCGGAGTCTTGAAGTGGGTAGAATATAGTTGTGCCTTAATTGGCTGTTGATTGCTGGTGTTGACTTTTTAATGTGTAGTGCCTCGCAAACGTTAAGCCGCCTGCTATCGCTGTATCTATCGATGATTTCTGTGTTGCTTTACTAGGATTTCTCTGGCGATGGTTTGGTTGTGGGAAGAGATTATATGTTCCTTAATGGAGCCCTGTTGCTTATGCATTGTTAAACGCCTAGAAAGAGATGTTGTTGTCTTGCCTATATACTGGGTTTTTTGGAGCTTACAGTCCCCAAGAGGGCATTTGAAGGCATAGACGACGTTGGTCTCTTTTAAAGCGTTCTGCTTTGCGTCTGGAGAGTTTCTCATGAGTAGGCTGGCCGTTTTTCCGGTTTTATAGTAAATCGTCAGTTGTATCCTCTGATTTTGTCTGTAGGGATAACGTTTCTATTAACAATATCTTTCAGGACCCTTTCCTCCGTTTTATGAGCTGTGGAAAAGAAGTTCCTGTAAAATAGTGTAATAGGGGGTATAGGTGTTGTGTTAGTTGTCTCTTCAGAGGTTGCATGGCGTTTCATTTTCCTTCTTATGATGTCTTCGACGAAACCATTGGAGAAGCCTCTTTTCCACAGCTCACACAAGGCACAACTTAAGGCACTACTATATTCTACTCACTTCAAGACTCCGCTCCAATATAGAAGCATCAAGAAATATGGACCAATAGGCTTTCTACAATTATTTCCATTCAATACCCATTGTTTCGTGTTCTGGCTTGTGTTGAAAGTTTGTTTTCACCTCATCCAAAACTGTTGTAACATATCACCTCACCCAAATGCAGGTATAAAAAATCGAAGATGTTTAAGCTCTATTCAGTTATAGTTGTGTGTGTGTGTAAACTAAAGTCTTTGAAAATGTAATAAGCTTTACGAAACGCGTCAGACTAGAAATAAAAATGAATTTTGGAGAATTGATTTTTCAATTTCCGTCAACAGTGAAAAGAAACATAAGAAAGATCGAGAAAATTCGTGTTAGAATTATTAATCTTACTTTTTCGGTCATATTTAATAATATATGTCTACAGGAAAGAATATACTAATATACTAATATAATACTAATATATATATATATATATATATATATATATATATATATATATATATATATATATATATATATATATATATATATATATATATATATATATATATATATATATATATATATATATATATATATATATATATATATATATATATATATAACGAGGAGACTACTAACGAGGAAAAAGTTATTATACAAAAGTTTTAACATGTGGAATATAAATATAACTTCCAAGTCTAACACAACTGGCCGTTCCTCGGTGGCTTGATTGTCTTAGTTGTCAGTCTGGCTCTGAGGCGGCCGGGTCAAACCCCGCCCCAGACAGTTCCAGTGTTGTCTGTGTGGGATGACCTTGTTGCTGACCTTGGCTTAACTGTCTGGGTGGGATGTGACTGCTGACCTTGGCTTAACTGTCTGGGTGGGATGACCTTGTTGCTGACCTTGGCTTAACTGTCTGGGTGGGATGTGACTGCTGACCTTGGCTTAACTGTCTGGGTGGGATGACCTTGTTGCTGACCTTGGCTTAACTGTCTGGGTGGGATGTGACTGCTGACCTTGGCTTAACTGTCTGGGTGGGATGACCTTGTTGCTGACCTTGGCTTAACTGTCTGGGTGGGATGTGACTGCTGACTTTGGCTTAACTGTCTGGGTGGGATGACCTTGTTGTTGACCTTGGCTTAACTGTCTGGGTGGGATGTGACTGCTGACTTTGGCTTAACTGTCTGGGTGGGATGACCTTGTTGTTGACCTTGGCTTAACTGTCTGGGTGGGATGTGACTGCTGACCTTGGCTTAACTGTCTGGGTGGGATGACCTTGTTGTTGACCTTGGCTTAACTGTCTGGGTGGGATGTGACTGCTGACCTTGGCTTAACTGTCTGGGTGGGATGACCTTGTTGCTGACCTTGGCTTAACTGTCTGGGTGGGATGTGACTGCTGACCTTGGCTTAACTGTCTGGGTGGGATGACCTTGTTGCTGACCTTGGCTTAACAGTCTGGGTGGGATGTGACTGCTGACCTTGGCTTAACTGTCTGGGTGGGATGACCTTGTTGCTGACCTTGGCTTAACTGTCTGGGTGGGATGTGACTGCTGACCTTGGCTTAACTGTCTGGGTGGGATGACCTTGTTGCTGACCTTGGCTTAACTGTCTGGGTGGGATGTGACTGCTGACCTTGGCTTAACTGTCTGGGTGGGATGACCTTGTTGCTGACCTTGGCTTAACTGTCTGGGTGGGATGTGACTGCTGACCTTGGCTTAACTGTCTGGGTGGGATGACCTTGTTGCTGACCTTGGCTTAACTGTCTGGGTGGGATGTGACTGCTGACCTTGGCTTAACTGTCTGGGTGGGATGACCTTGTTGCTGACCTTGGCTTAACTGTCTGGGTGGGATGTGACTGCTGACCTTGGCTTAACTGTCTGGGTGGGATGACCTTGTTGCTGACCTTGGCTTAACTGTCTGGGTGGGATGTGACTGCTGACCTTGGCTTAACTGTCTGGGTGGGATGACCTTGTTGCTGACCTTGGCTTAACTGTCTGGGTGGGATGTGACTGCTGACCTTGGCTTAACTGTCTGGGTGGGATGACCTTGTTGCTGACCTTGGCTTAACTGTCTGGGTGGGATGTGACTGCTGACCTTGGCTTAACTGTCTGGGTGGGATGACCTTGTTGCTGACCTTGGCTTAACTGTCTGGGTGGGATGTGACTGCTGACCTTGGCTTAACTGTCTGGGTGGGATGACCTTGTTGCTGACCTTGGCTTAACTGTCTGGGTGGGATGTGACTGCTGACCTTGGCTTAACTGTCTGGGTGGGATGACCTTGTTGCTGACCTTGGCTTAACTGTCTGGGTGGGATGTGACTGCTGACCTTGGCTTAACTGTCTGGGTGGGATGACCTTGTTGCTGACCTTGGCTTAACTGTCTGGGTGGGATGTGACTGCTGACCTTGGCTTAACTGTCTGGGTGGGATGACCTTGTTGCTGACCTTGGCTTAACTGTCTTGGTGGGATGTGACTGCTGACCTTGGCTTAACTGTCTGGGTGGGATGACCTTGTTGCTGACCTTGGCTTAACTGTCTTGGTGGGATGTGACTGCTGACCTTGGCTTAACTGTCTGGGTGGGATGACCTTGTTGCTGACCTTGGCTTAACTGTCTTGGTGGGATGTGACTGCTGACCTTGGCTTAACTGTCTGGGTGGGATGACCTTGTTGCTGACCTTGGCTTAACTGTCTGGGTGGGATGTGACTGCTGACCTTGGCTTAACTGTCTGGGTGGGATGACCTTGTTGCTGACCTTGGCTTAACTGTCTGGGTGGGATGTGACTGCTGACCTTGGCTTAACTGTCTGGGTGGGATGACCTTGTTGCTGACCTTGGCTTAACTGTCTGGGTGGGATGTGACTGCTGACCTTGGCTTAACTGTCTGGGTGGGATGACCTTGTTGCTGACCTTGGCTTAACTGTCTGGGTGGGATGTGACTGCTGACCTTGGCTTAACTGTCTGGGTGGGATGACCTTGTTGCTGACCTTGGTTTAACTGTCTGGGTGGGATGTGACTGCTGACCTTGGCTTAACTGTCTGGGTGGGATGACCTTGTTGCTGACCTTGGCTTAACTGTCTGGGTGGGATGTGACTGCTGACCTTGGCTTAACTGTCTGGGTGGGATGACCTTGTTGCTGACCTTGGGGTTAACTGTCTGGGTGGGATGTGACTGCTGACCTTGGCTTAACTGTCTGGGTGGGATGTGACTGCTGACCTTGGCTTAACTGTCTGGGTGGGATGTGACTGCTGACCTTGGCTTAACTGTCTGGGTGGGATGTGACTGCTGACCTTGGCTTAACTGTCTGGGTGGGATGTGACTGCTGACCTTGGCTTAACTGTCTGGGTGGGATGTGACTGCTGACCTTGGCTTAACTGTCTGGGTGGGATGTGACTGCTGACCTTGGCTTAACTGTCTGGGTGGGATGTGACTGCTGACCTTGGCTTAACTGTCTGGGTGGGATGTGACTGCTGACCTTGGCTTAACTGTCTGGGTGGGATGTGACTGCTGACCTTGGCTTAACTGTCTGGGTGGGATGTGACTGCTGACCTTGGCTTAACTGTCTGGGTGGGATGTGACTGCTGACCTTGGCTTAACTGTCTGGGTGGGATGTGACTGCTGACCTTGGCTTAACTGTCTGGGTGGGAGGTGACTGCTGACCTTGGCTTAACTGTCTGGGTGGGAGGTGACTGCTGACCTTGGCTTAACTGTCTGGGTGGGAGGTGACTGCTGACCTTGGCTTAACTGTCTGGGTGGGAGGTGACTGCTGACCTTGGCTTAACTGTCTGGGTGGGAGGTGACTGCTGACCTTGGCTTAACTGTCTGGGTGAGAGGTGACGGCTGACCTTGGCTTAACTGTCTGGGTGGGAGGTGACGGCTGACCTTGGCTTAACTGTCTGGGTGGGAGGTGACGGCTGACCTTGGCTTAACTGTCTGGGTGGGAGGTGACGGCTGACCTTGGCTTAACTGTCTGGGTGGGAGGTGACGGCTGACCTTGGCTTAACTGTCTGGGTGGGAGGTGACGGCTGACCTTGGCTTAACTGTCTGGGTGGGAGGTGACGGCTGACCTTGGCTTAACTGTCTGGGTGGGAGGTGACGGCTGACCTTGGCTTAACTGTCTGGGTGGGAGGTGACGGCTGACCTTGGCTTAACTGTCTGGGTGGGAGGTGACGGCTGACCTTGGCCCAACTGTCTGGGTGGGAGGTGACGGCTGACCTTGGCTTAACTGTCTGGGTGGGAGGTGACGGCTGACCGTGGCCCAACTGTCTGGGTGGGAGGTGACGGCTGACCTTGGCTTAACTGTCTGGGTGGGAGGTGACGGCTGACCTTGGCTTAACTGTCTGGGTGGGAGGTGACGGCTGACCTTGGCTTAACTGTCTGGGTGGGAGGTGACGGCTGACCTTGGCTTAACTGTCTGGGTGGGAGGTGACGGCTGACCTTGGCTTAACTGTCTGGGTGGGAGGTGACGGCTGACCTTGGCTTAACTGTCTGGGTGGGAGGTGACGGCTGACCTTGGCTTAACTGTCTGGGTGGGAGGTGACGGCTGACCTTGGCTTAACTGTCTGGGTGGGAGGTGACGGCTGACCTTGGCTTAACTGTCTGGGTGGGAGGTGACGGCTGACCTTGGCTTAACTGTCTGGGTGGGAGGTGACGGCTGACCTTGGCTTAACTGTCTGGGTGGGAGGTGACGGCTGACCTTGGCTTAACTGTCTGGGTGGGAGGTGACGGCTGACCTTGGCTTAACTGTCTGGGTGGGAAGGTGACGGCTGACCTTGGCTTAACTGTCTGGGTGGGAGGTGACGGCTGACCTTGGCTTAACTGTCTGGGTGGGAGGTGACGGCTGACCTTGGCTTAACTGTCTGGGTGGGAGGTGACGGCTGACATTGGCTTAACTGTCTGGGTGGGAGGTGACGGCTGACCTTGGCTTAACTGTCTGGGTGGGAGGTGACGGCTGACCTTGGCTTAACTGTCTGGGTGGGAGGTGACGGCTGACCTTGGCTTAACTGTCTGGGTGGGAGGTGACGGCTGACCTTGGCTTAACTGTCTGGGTGGGAGGTGACGGCTGACCTTGGCTTAACTGTCTGGGTGGGAGGTGACGGCTGACCTTGGCTTAACTGTCTGGGTGGGAGGTGACGGCTGACCTTGGCTTAACTGTCTGGGTGGGAGGTGACGGCTGACCTTGGCTTAACTGTCTGGGTGGGAGGTGACGGCTGACCTTGGCTTAACTGTCTGGGTGGGAGGTGACGGCTGACCTTGGCTTAACTGTCTGGGTGGGAGGTGACGGCTGACCTTGGCTTAACTGTCTGGGTGGGAGGTGACGGCTGACCTTGGCTTAACTGTCTGGGTGGGAGGTGACGGCTGACCTTGGCTTAACTGTCTGGGTGGGAGGTGACGGCTGACCTTGGCTTAACTGTCTGGGTGGGAGGTGACGGCTGACCTTGGCTTAACTGTCTGGGTGGGAGGTGACGGCTGACCTTGGCTTAACTGTCTGGGTGGGAGGTGACGGCTGACCTTGGCTTAACTGTCTGGGTGGGAGGTGACGGCTGACCATGGCTTAACTGTCTGAGTGGGAGGTGACGGCTGACCTTGGCTTAACTGTCTGGCTTGGCTTAACCCCCTCCCCTCCATTTGCATTGGACTGTCTAACCCCACCTCCACCTAAGGGGTTATTGTCACGCTGTGCTTTGTCATGTTCCTCTCCTACCTGACCCTGTGATGTTTTTACCTGCCTCTGAATCACCCCTGGAAAATAATAATAATAATAATAATAATAATAATAATAATAATAATAATAATAATAAAAGGCAACACCCACATGCTAAACCCCATGACATAAGTTCTCAAAAAAAAAAAAAAAGCTTCTTAAGAGAAATAAAGGTGGAGGGTTTATTCACTCACCACGGGGACATGTTTGTAGATGTTCAGAGGTCAAGTCCTCACACAGAGAGGTCCCACAATTATCACAAGCGAATGTGTGGGGAGGTCTCAAGGTGATATTTCCACACATGAAGCACATGAAGCCATCCTCTCTGGAAGGGAGGGTGGGCGGGCGATGTTTACCTAATGAAGGAAATAGTGTATAATTTATATACTCACTCTCCCACACTCATGGAGATGGGGAAAATCCATCTTAATATTTCTCATTTTGAATTAAATATCCATAAATAAATAAATAAATAAAGAAATAAATTACGGTCATACCTCCAGCACAGGTTCTCCTGTGTTCACCACTAGACTGAACACATGCAGTTTCTCCGCAGAAGAAGCATGTGTAACACCTATGAACGAAGAGATGTGATGAGTGCCATCCACAAATTCTACAAATATCACCAACTCGAGACATCACGATCACGCTTACCTAGAATAAATAAATAAATAAATAAATATATATATATATATATATATATATATATATATATATATATATATATATACATATATATATATATATATATATATATATATATATATATATATATATATATATATATATATATATATATATATGACAATGTCAGACCACGGAGGAAAAATGAAACAGGAATTTCCTTAAGTACTTTCGTATATTAAATACATCTTCAGAAGGTCCTTCTGAAGATGGAGCTGAAGAGATATGGACCTTCTGAAGATGTATTTAATATACGAAAGTACTTAAGGAAATTCCTGTTTCATTTTTCCTCCGTGGTCTGACATTGTCATATATATATATATATATATATATATATATATATATATATATATATATATATATATATATATATATATATATATATATATATATATATATATATATATATATATATATATATATATATATTTATTTATTTATTTATTTATTCTAGGTAAGCGTGATCGTGATGTCTCGAGTTGGTGATATTTGTAGAATTTGTGGATGGCGCTCATCACATCTCTTCGTTCATAGGTGTTACACATGCTTCTTCTGCGGAGAAACTGCATGTGTACAGTCTAGTGGTGAACACAGGAGAACCTGTGCTGGAGGTATGACCGTAATTTATTTCTTTATTTATTTATTTATTTATGGATATATATCTCGAACTCTCTACTTCTTTTGTAGGGTCTGATGGTGTAGTGGGTTAAAGCATACTAGTTATGGCAGCTACTGGAAGGTAGTTGTGCTTTCTGGGTTCGAGTCCCACTGGTGGGTGTTGTCCAAAGATTATTAATCTTCACTTGTGGTTTATGCAAGTATAGGCTTATAAGTTGGACACGAGTTCTCTCACATTGACAGTGGCTTGACGAAAAATGCAGACTAACCCCACACTCATCTGGTTGCCCTCGGGAAGTGGAGATGTTTGGGATGTATATATATCTCGAACTTTCTACTTCTTTTGTAGGGTCTGATGGTGTAGTGGGTTAAAGCATACTAGTTATGGCAGCTACTGGAAGGTAGTTGTGCTTTCTGGGTTCGAGTCCCACTGGTGGGTGTTGTCCAAAGATTATTAATCTTCACTTGTGGTTTATGCAAGTATAGGCTTATAAGCTGGACACGAGTTCTCTCACATTGACAGTGGCTTGACAAAAAATGCAGACTAACCCCACACTCATCTGGTTGCCCTCGGGAAGTGGAGATGTTTGGGATGTATATATATCTCGAACTCTCTACTTCTTTTGTAGGGTCTGATGGTGTAGTGGGTTAAAGCATACTAGTTATGGCAGCTACTGGAAGGTAGTTGTTCTTTCTGGGTTCGAGTCCCACTGGTGGGTGTTGTCCAAAGATTATATATATATATATATATATATATATATATATATATATATATATATATATATATATATATATATATATATATAGATATATATATATATATATATATATATATATATATATATATATATATATATATATATATATATATATAAATATATATATATATATATATATATATATATATATATATATATATATATATATATATATATATATATATATATATATATATATGTTATTAAATATGACCGAAAAAGTAAGATTAATAATTCTAACACGAATTTTCTCAATCTTTCGTACATTTCTTTTCACTGTTGGAGGTAAATCAAAAATCAATTCTCCAAAATTCATTTTTATATCTAGTCTGACGCGACACGAGCGCGTTTCGTAAAACTTATTACATTTTCAAAGACTTTAGTTCACAAATACACAACTGAATAGAACTTACGCATCTCCGATTTTATATCTACATTTGAGTGAGGTGGAAGGGGTGATGTGGCATTAACACAAGACAGAACAAGAGGTGGCATTAATAGGTTATTATTTTCATCAACACAAGACAGAACAAGAGGTGGTATTAATAGGCTATTAATTTCATCAACACAAGACAGAACACAAAACAATGGGTATTGAATAGAATTGTTTGTAGAAAGCCTATTGGTCCATATTTCTTGATGCTTCTATATTGGAGCGGAGTCTTGAGGTGGGTAGAATATAGTTGTGCATTAATTGGCTGTTGACTTCTTGATGTGTAGTGCCTCGCAAACGTCAAGCCGCCTGCTATCGCTGTATCTATCGATGATTTCTGTGTTGTTTACTAGGATTTCTCTGGCGATGGTTTGGTTGTGGGAAGAGATTATATGTTCCTTAATGGAGCCCTGTTGCTTATGCATCGTTAAACGCCTAGAAAGAGATGTTGTTGTCTTGCCTATATACTGGGGTTTTTGGAGCTTACAGTCCCCAAGAGGGCATTTGAAGGCATAGACGACGTTAGTCTCTTTTAAAGCGTTCTGTTTTGTGTCTGGAGAGTTTCTCATGAGTAGGCTGGCCGTTTTTCTGGTTTTATAGTAAATCGTCAGTTGTATCCTCTGATTTTTGTCTGTAGGGATAACGTTTCTATTAACAATATCTTTCAGGACCCTTTCCTCCGTTTTATGAGCTGTGGAAAAGAAGTTCCTGTAAAATAGTCTAATAGGGGGTATAGGTGTTGTGTTAGTTGTCTCTTCAGAGGTTGCATGGCGTTTCACTTTCCTTCTTATTATGTCTTCGACGAAACCATTGGAGAAGCCGTTGTTGACTAGGACCTGCCTTACCCTACAGAGTTCTTCGTCGACTTGCTTCCATTCTGAGCTGTGGCTGAGAGCACGGTCGACATATGCGTTAACAACACTCCTTTTGTACCTGTCTGGGCAGTCGCTGTTGGCATTTAGGCACATTCCTATGTTCGTTTCCTTAGTGTAGACTGCAGTGTGGAAACCTCCGCTCTTTTCCATGACTGTTACATCTAGAAAGGGCAGCTTCCCATCCTTTTCCATCTCGTAAGTGAAAAGCAGCACAGAACTCTACTCAAATGCCTCCTTCACCTCCTGCATGAGGTGAAGGAGGCATCGCCTTTAAAAAAAAAAAAAATAAATAAAAAAAGGGGACATTCCATCCTTCCACCCGATATGCAACTAATTGTTGCTGGGCACACTCCTCATAAAGCCACCATCACCCCCCAAAATCCAAGTCTGGACAACTTAATAATGTGAATTTTACAATTGAGGAAATTCCACATGTCAAAGCATTATTGAACATGTTTGGGCAAAACAACCAACAGGTGATATGGGATAGTCGCGGAAATTTATTAAAACCTGTACAAAATTTAAATATTTTAGATATAATTAAAACTCTAGCCTTTACTAAGGGACAATTTAGGGCAACTGACAAGGAGGATGTAAGGGTTTTACTGAGGATGGCTGGCATAGACCCAACCCTCATACGTAATTATCGCGCCAGATCACAGTTAAAAGGGGGGAGGGGTATCCATAGGAGACCCCATTGGGAGCCGTATTGAAGACCTATATGAAGGCCATCTTAAAGACCACCATATTCAGTTGCATATCCACCATGGAGCAAGCTTCTAGACCCACTCCACCTCCAGCTACACCTGCAGAAGACAAATCTCCCTTATTAAAGAAGTTGGTTGCTACTCAGCGGTACTACAAGTATGTCGAACACATATGTAGATTGATATATGCATTGTGGGATTGTTATGACCGTCTTGTGTTGAGTGCCCCTCCAGAACGGGTTTTTAAGTAATTTGGAGAAACGGTGAATCGTTATGAAGAATATTCATCCCAGGAAATCCAGACAGAGATATGGCAAATGGAAAAATTAACCTTCCAACATCGAGTTCAGATTACAGCCTTCGAGACTGGGCGGAGTGTCTATGGGCTTTTAAGGTGAGGAAGGCGGCCTCTACCCCACACCCCTACATTCCTCTCCCTCCAGGTGGGGACACAGGTGTATTTAAAGGCCCCCTCCATCGCTCCAGGTCACTATAGTTGACGTCGACTTGCTCCTCTCAGCCGCCCTCCGCCATGGCTTTATCAACCATTAAGTCAATAGACAACGACATCACCGGCACCCACGCCTTTGGGGTCGGTGATGTTATCGTCTACGACTTACCCGCCGCCGTTGTGCGTCCCTATGGGCTGGCGAGCGTGATATGGAAAACATATAAATACGCCCGTGTGGAACGTGAATGTCTGACTAATGTCAACAGGGCCACAATACGTTATCGGTCTACCCCAGGGGACATTGAAGTGAAAATAGCTCCCCTACCCTCCGACGGACAAGACATTGTCGAAGAGCCAGTGTTGTTCTTCCGCCCCACCATAGTGGCGCTAATTTCTGCTTTCGGTGCAGGAGCACCCTTCGAGTCCAACCCTATAGCTCAGGAGCAAGTGCAGTCTTCCGCCGACATCCACTACATCACCAATGTCACCCTGGATACTGCCAAAAACCGCTTGTTTTGGCTCAAAACCGCCTTAACAAAGGTTGGCAATCTTATGGTAAGAACCCCAACCATGTTTCGGTTGGTGGTGCCCCATGGACTAGGGGCTTCCCATGGTGGCATGGACAACTGGCACAAGGACGTCGGACCCATGCTCATTTCTCTTAATAACGAGTTAACCAAGCATAACAAGGAGCTGGTAATCCTCAAACGTCCCACTACTGTTACCCCATCAAAGGTACCCCTCCCGATTGATGATCCCAGGGGAGAGGGTGATAGTTTTACTATCACCCTAGACGCAGTGGAGGGGGAGGGTGCCACCACCCCAGGAAGCTCTTCTCGTTCTACACCACCAGCACCACCAGCTACCCCCAGGAAGAAGAGACATCTACAAGAGTACTCATCCAGCTCCACCTCCACCGCCGCTCCACCTCCACCCTCAACATCTACCACAGCCAAACGACGGATCGAAACCACTATTGACTTCGACCCCCACTCAAATCATCGTATTGACACCATCCTCGATGGAGAGTCACAGGAAATATTCCTGTTATCCTCCCCACCGAAAAAACAACGAAAGCTGTAACCATCCCCCCACAAAAGAAGAGGTGGCAGCACCACCACCGACAGTAACAGCAGCAGCAGCGACGACAGCAGCAGTACCACCATCTACAGCAGCTTCGGCGGTGGTGACAGCGGTGGTAGCAGCAGCAACCGTAGCAGCAGCAGCACCGCCAACGACAGTGGCAGTGGTGTCAGCGGTACCAACAGCTCCAGCGGCGGTAGCAGCAGCAGCAGCAGCAGCAGCAGCAGCAGTACCATCAACGCTGGCAGCGGTGTCAGCGGTAACCACAGCTCCAGCAGCAGTGACGGTAGCGGCAGCAGTACCACCAACTACAGCGGCAGCAGTACCACCAACTACAGCGGCAGCAGTACCACCAACTACAGCGGCTCCAGCGGTGGCAGCAGCAGCAGCAGCAGCAGTACCATCAACGGTGGCAGTGGTGTCAGCGGTACCAACAGCTCCAGCAGCGGCAGCAGCGGTGACAGCAGCACCAACAGCTGCTGTTCTTTATATGTAATTTGTTATGGGGAATAATCCCCCTGTTGTAGTTCTTTTAAAAAGTAATATTTCCTTTGTAGATTAATAAAATAAAATATAAGTAATAATGTTTTATTCCCACCCCCCAATCAGTACATAACTGAACAATGGCCGAGGAACATTACATACACCTTACTAGTCTCGACCAAGAAGATATATACAACAACACAAGTTCAGCATTTACAAACACCATCCCCACACTACATTTAAACTCTTCCATTAAACATGAAGTGGCCTTAGTCAACATACTCCTACCCAGACGAATTAACGCCATCATCAAGGATGAAGGGGAGTCTGGCATAGACGTCTATGCTACTTTTAAACGAGGAACTCTTTCTAAAAGCCCAGAACATCTTATTTACACCTTCCTCCCCAAAACCAACATATTATCCAGAAACATCACATTCATCACGGGTGAGTTTAGCCGGCAAATAATCACCGACATGAAACTAAGTTTCAGAGGTGATTTCAAAATATACTTCTCAGAAAGAGAACCAATCCTCACCTATGATCAATCCTTAGAGCGAGTATTACTAGCCTCCACTCTTAACAATGAAGGCACTGGTTCGTTATATTCTCTCAGCCTTCAATTTAAACACAGAATAGCTAATGTACTTGGTTTTGACAGCAGTCGCAAATACATCATTTATCGGGCAAAATCAGATGACATTACAACAGCCTCCAAGGTCGTGGCCTCATTCCCCCCTGACAATGACGGAGGTTGTGACTATTTATTCATTTATAGTGACGTCATCGAGCCGGATCGATACAGGGGGCAAATTGTAAATATCTTAGATGCAATCAATTATCATGACTCATATTCTAAAGGGGCTCATCCCCTAGTGTACAAAACATTAAATACTAACACGTTGGAGAAAGTAAGTATTAAAATAACAGATCAGTTTGGACGAATGGTTAGTTTTGAAGATGGGAGGTCGGTTACGGCGGTCTTACACGTCCGCCCTAAGGTATAACAATATAATCTATATAAATATATATATATATATATATATATATATATATATATATATATATATATATATATATATATATATATATATATATATATATATATATATCTTATATATATATATATATATATATATCATATATATATATATATATATATATATATATATATATATATATATATATATATATATATATATATATATATATATATATATATATATATATATATATATATATATATATATATATATATATATATATATATATATTATTAAATATGACCGAAAAAGTAAGATTAATAATTCTAAAACGAATATTCTCAATCTTTCGTACATTTCTTTTCACTGTTGGAGGTAAATCAAAAATCAGTTCTCCAAAATTCATTTTTATTTCTAGTCTGACGCGACACAAGCGCGTTTCGTAAAACTTATTACATTTTCAAAGACTTTAGTTCACAAATACACAACTGAATAGAACTTACGCATCTCCGATTTTATATCTACATTTGAGTGAGGTGGAAGGGGTGATGTGACATTAACACAAGACAGAACAAGAGGTGGCATTAATAGGGTATTAATTTCATCAACACAAGACAGAACAAGAGGTGGTATTAATAGGACATTGAACAACACCTCGACATCCTCACAGACCAACATCACCTCAGCACTGAAACAAGGATTATCAAGAAACTAACAACATTATATGGAGGACCTATGGCAATTCCACGACCAAGAGATGGCTTCCTGAACCTTGCAGGAATTAACCTCACTGAGGACCAAGTCACTCTCCTAAATCTGGGCATAAACTGTCATGTTATGTCCAGACCGAGTGAGATGGCCTGGAAAGTAGAGTTGGAAATTCTGTTGGACGACATATTCGACCTCGAGACACAAAAGAAGGTCACTACCAAATATACCTTACAAGCAGAACTTATTGCAGAAGGAGGAAAGAACTGAGGCAATTACAGAAGCACCATACTGTCCCCCGAGCTTAAAGCGGCAGCTAAAAGCCTTCGTGAGAACAAGGAGATAGTTGTCAGGAGAGGTGACAAGTCGCCAATATATGTCATTCTTAAAAAAGACGAATATCTGGCGAAAATGAACATCATACTCTCTGACCAAACTAAGTTCCAAAGGGTAATGAAGGACACTACAGCAGAATTAAAAGCAAAGGTCAACAAACTGATCGAAACTGTGAACGCCAAGAAATCCAGACTCCACCTGCCAAAGATCATTGGGGAATATAAACCTGGATATGCGTATGGAAATGTCAAGACACACAAGCCTGGAAACCCACTTCGGCCAATCATTAGCCAGATACCCACACCCATGTACAGACTGGCGAAGCGACTCAACGGCCTGCTGACTCCTTATGTTCCTTGCGCCTTCAGCCTGAAGTCTCCAAAGGAATTTGTTGACTTACTGTGGGGCACACGGGCCACAGGGATAAGAGCCTCGTTGGACGTAGAATCGCTGTTTACCAACGTACCTGTGGACGAGACAATCGGAATGATAGCCGACAGAGTGTATCGTGATCCAGCCTGTACTCCTCTTGACATACCAGAAAATATTCTGAGGAAACTACTCCAAGCTTGTACTAAAGAGGCACCCTTCTTGAGCCCGGATGGGCATATGTATAAGCAAGTAGATGGGGTTGCTATGGGTTCTCCCCTAGGTGTCCTGTTTGCAAACTTCTACATGGGTACCATCGAGCAAAAAGTCTTAGTCAACATGAACTTGAAACCGGCCATATACTGCAGGTATGTTGACGACATTTTTACACAGGTACCTGATGTCAGACATCTGCAGGAGCTGAAGGAGGCATTTGAGCAGAGTTCCGTGCTGCGTTTCACTTACGAGATGGAAAAGGATGGGAAGCTGCCCTTTCTAGATGTAACAGTCATGGAAAAGGACGGAGGTTTCCACACTGCAGTCTACACTAAGGAAACGAACATAGGAATGTGCCTAAATGCCAACAGCGACTGCCCAGACAGGTACAAGAGGAGTGTTGTTAACGCATATGTCGACCGTGCTCTAAGCCACAGCTCAGAATGGAAGCAAGTCGACGAAGAACTCTGCAGGGTAAGGCAGGTCCTAGTCAATAACGGCTTCTCCAATGGTTTCGTCGAAGACATCATAAGAAGGAAAGTGAAAAGCCATGCAACCTCTGAAGACACAACTAACACAACACCTATACCCCCTATTAGACTATTTTACAGGAACTTCTTTTCCACAGCTCATAAAACGGAGGAAAGGGTCCTGAAAGATATTGTTAATAGAAACGTTATCCCTACAAACAAAAATCAGAGGATACAACTGACGATTTACTATAAAACCAGAAAAACGGCCAGCCTACTCATGAGAAACTCTCCAGACACAAAACAGAACGCTTTAAAAGAGACTAACGTCGTCTATGCCTTTAAATGCCCTCTTGGGGACTGTAAGCTCCAAAAAACCCAGTATATAGGCAAGACAACAACATCTCTTTCTAGGCGTTTAACAATGCATAAGCAACAGGGCTCCATTAAGGAACATATAATCTCTTCCCACAACCAAACCATAGCCAGAGAAATCCTAGTAAACAACACAGAAATCATCGATAGATACAGCGATAGCAGGCGGCTTGACGTTTGCGAGGCACTACACATCAAGAAGTCAACACCAGCAATCAACAGCCAATTATTGCACAACTATATTCTACCCACCTCTAGACTCCGCTCCAATATAGAAGCATCAAGAAATATGGACCAATAGGCTTTCTACAAACACTTCTATTCAATACCCATTGTTTCGTGTTCTGTCTTGTGTTGATGAAATTAATACCCTATTAATACCACCTCTTGTTCTGTCTTGTGTTGATGAAATTAATACCCTATTAATGCCACCTCTTGTTCTGTCTTGTGTTAATGCCACATCACCCCTTCCACCTCACTCAAATGTAGATATAAAATCGGAGATGCGTAAGTTCTATTCAGTTGTGTATTTGTGAACTAAAGTCTTTGAAAATGTAATAAGTTTTACGAAACGCGCTCGTGTCGCGTCAGACTAGAAATAAAAATGAATTTTGGAGAACTGATTTTTGATTTACCTCCAACAGTGAAAAGAAATGTACGAAAGATTGAGAAAATTCGTGTTAGAATTATTAATCTTACTTTTTCGGTCATATTTAATAATATATGTCTACAGGAAAGACTGCTACCAAAATATACTAATATATACATATATATATATATATATATATATATATATATATATATATATATATATATATATATATATATATATATATATATATATATATATATATATATATTTATATATATATAGAAGTGTTTACCCGCATCATCGGTTATTATAAGAAGAGGAGTCGGGATGCGAGTACCTTTCTACACACCCTGTCAGAAAGACTACGGGGAGATCTTCTCCCCCCTCTCTAGGAGACGTGGGATGAGAGGGGGAGCGATGAATGACATACGTACATTCCAAGCGCCTTATCTCAGATCTGGTGGTGTTTTTTTTGGAACCTTAGCTGGCTTGGCTCGACGAGCCATACCATTTTTCATGAAAACTGTAACGCCGACTGCTATCGATTTTGGGAAAAATGTTCTTGGTGATTTAACCAGTGGTTTAATGATTTTGTAATCCCTAACGAATTTACTAATCCATTTTTTACTGGGGCAACCGCCAAGGATAAAAAATTTATGTCCGATTTAAAAGGTAAAGGATTGTCAATGTGTTTTCCCCTACTATTAGACGTAACAACCCTAGACCAATACATATTAGATAATATAGATGTGCGTCTAAGATTGGAGCTCTCTCCAGATGCTTGGGTGCTAAATACAAGTGTGGACGATGGCTCTAAGTATCGCTTGCATATGGATTATGCTAAGTTGTGGGTAACACGAGTGTTCCCCTACCCAAGTGCTTACCTAGCCTTAAACAGCTCACTGTTAGCATCCCCCGACCCCATAACCTATACTTTCAATAAAACCATTTCTAAAACATATGTCCTAGCAGGGAATCAAACTAGTCTCTTAATTGATCAGCCTTGGGCGCAAGTAATTCCTCACAAGATATTCATGGTAATTGTACCAATGAATTATTTCGCTGGCCTTCACCAAGGTAATGGATTATATTTTGAAAATGCAAAGCTGAAAAATATTCCTATGTATTTGAACAATAATGCAATTTACCGAATTGGCGGTGATTTCGACAATCATTATTCCCGCCTTTATTACGAAACTTTGAAGACCTTAGTGTTAGAGCGTGATTCACTACTAGCCTATGACACTTTTAATAAGGGGAGATCAATATTTGCCTTTGACTTAACCACCATTCAAACAAAGGATTCCCTCCCTGTGGAGAAATCTGGCAACTTGCGTATGGAGCTTGAATTTGGCGGTGGTGTTACATATAACAGACTGGTTTTACTGTTTGGGGAATGACCGGGGTACTATCCATCAATGGGCAGTTCCATGTGACGTGCGAGCTTAAAAACATAATGAATTGTTATGATATAAATATTAATTTAAAAAATAATCTAGGGGATCGAGCGCTCTACGTAGGGTGTTATAATGCAGACGAGATAGAACATTTAAATATCTCATCAAGAAAACCTATCGTCCTCATAACTAATATATTACCATCACACAGCAGATTAACTATGGGACATTGGGTAGCTATTTATGTTGATAAAGTTAAACATCGAATGTTTTTTTTCGATAGTTATGCAATGTCGGCAGTTACTTATGGACATTATTTTCAAGGATTTAATAAAACTAACAAAATAACAAAGGTGTTTGGAATGTGCTACAGACTCCAGAGTGATTTTACTCTTGCCTGTGGCTTATATTGCGTCATGTTTGTCCATAGGGTGAGTCACCTGGGGTTGCCTTCAACAGTACATTACTTACATAATGTATTTTCAAGCGTTAATTTAAAATTAAATGATAAACGTGCCCTCGCTTATGCGAGACGATATTTTCCTATGAAACATCATTGTGTTAGGACATTTTGTAGAGGTGTAGGGGTTGGTTCTTATAGGTGGTGTAGAGAATATTTTTGTTAGCTAGGCAACCTACCTAACAAGGGGATTACCCCCATATAAAACCCCTCTCACCCCACAACCTCCATAGAAGACCTCCAACCTCCTCATCCTACAAATGGAAGGCGTCTCTCCAAAAACACCCACAGGAAAGATTGAAGTCCTTGAAGGGCCTGGTTAGTATTACCCTCACTTTCTGGTAAAGATTTATTTTTTTTCCCACAATAGAAAGTTTGTACAACCTCTATTTTACCTCTTCTTTTTTCAGTGCAATTCTTAGGACCCGTCCACATTTGTAGAGTAGTAATTCTACGTGGGAGGTCTGCCCCAAACAAGATGCTGTTACGTAGCCTAATTGTTGATGCCTGCTGTAGACGACACAAGGTCGCTCCTGCAGGGGGAGAGGTATGTCCTAGCCGTTCTTAGAGGAAATAGAATATTTTTCAAATAAAAGATATAATCCTATAAATTATTTCCCTCATCCTTTCCAGAACACATCAGATGTGGGGCAGAAGGAAACTCGTCCAAAAGACAACCACCCAACTCACCCCACACCCCCAAGAGAGGGGGGAGGGGGTCAAGACCTCCCCCCACTCACCACAGATGGGGAGACGTCAGAATTCTACTCAGATGAGGATGGGGAGGTGGAGGGGAGTGAGGAATAAGAGTGAGGAAAACCATAACTACAATTATTACCTATAATAATTAACTTCTTATACATCATTTGTGATTTTTACCTAATAAAGCATTAATAAATTCTTTGATTTTTTTAACCCCTGGGGAAGATTTATAATTTAATACTCCTATATAAGACCCACACCACCCCACTGGGTGTGGAACTCTGTTACGGTAAAGTCAAGGTCATTAGGTGTGAGGAAGGGTACGGGCGACCACCCCTACTGAGAGGAACCTGTTTTACACCTGCGCCATAGAGGAATGTGGGGGGTGTAACTGGCACTCACCCATGTGTGTTTATTATACAAATAAATTCATTTTTACTTAAATATACTGTCATACTTTACTGTATAAATGAACATGATCATAGTGGTACATAATAGATACCTATCTTCACTGTTTTTTCGACTGCTACCACTCACTCCTTGGGTGACCTAATATGGAGTGGCACTATGTGGCACCCCGCTTCTGATTTTCTTATCTGATTGCCCTACGTAGATGGGGCTATCTGTCACCAAAATATCTACTGAGGAGATTTCAGCAAATTCAACTTCAATAATAAACAGATAAACTGGGAGAAAATAAACCAGGACTTCTCAGAAATAAACTGGGAAGAACAGCTAGAAAATGCAAACCTGAACCAGTGCCTGGAAAAAATAAGCTCAGTAGCACTAGAAATATGTTCAAACCGCATACCTCTAAGAAAAAAGAGGAAGAGATGCAGATTGGAACAGGAACGTCGTTCCCTATATAGGCGAAGAAAACGAATCGCGGAACAACTTGAGAGTCGCACCCTATCTCAAGAACGGCGAAGAAGGTTAGGTAGAGAAATAGAAACAATTGAAAGGAAGCTACAAGAATCATACAAAACCCAGGAGAGGCAAAGAGAGCAAAAGGCCATCAGTGAAATAGAAAGAAATCCGAAATATTTTTTCTCCTATGCAAAATCAAGATCAAAAACCACATCTAGTATCGGGCCCCTGCGAAAGGGAGATGGAACTTTCACCGATGACAACAAAGAAATGAGCGAGCTACTGAGGACGCAGTACGACTCTGTTTTCAGCGAGCCATTAAACACACTAAAGATTGATAACCCAAATGAATTTTTCATGGATACGATACCAACATCAAATCATATATCAGACATCACCCAATCCCCACTGGATTTTGAAGAAGCCATAAACAGTATGCCTATGCGCTCTGCACCAGGCCCAGATTCTTGGAACTCCATATTCATAAAGAACTGTAAAAAAAACACTATCGCAGGCCCTCCACATTCTGTGGAGACAAAGCCTAGATACTGGCGTTATTCCTGATATACTAAAAACAGCAGAGATAGCACCACTTCATAAAGGGGGAAATAAAGCAGAGGCAAAAAATTACAGACCAATAGCACTAACATCGCACATCATAAAAATTTTTGAGAGAGTGCTAAGAAGTAAGATCACAAAATACATGGAATCACAGCAACTCCATAACCCTGGACAACATGGTTTCAGAACAGGGCGCTCTTGCCTGTCGCAGTTGCTGGACCACTATGATATGGCATTAGATGCCATGGAAGACAAAGAAAACGATGATGTAATTTACACAGATTTCGCAAAAGCTTTTGATAAATGTGACCATGATGTTATTGCACATAAAATGCGTTCAAAAGGAATTACCGGAAAAATAGGCAGATGGATCTACAATTTCCTGACCAACAGAACCCAATGTGTAATAGTCAACAAAATAAAATCCAGCCCATCAACCGTGAAGAGCTCAGTCCCCCAGGGTACTGTGCTTGCTCCAGTACTTTTTCTCATCCTCATATCGGACATAGACAAGAACACAAGCTATAGCACTATATCATCCTTTGCAGATGACACTAGGATCTTCATGAAAGTAGGCAACATAGAGGACATGGCGAACCTCCAGTCAGATGTAGATCAGGTCTTTCTATGGGCTACAGAAAATAATATGGTGTTTAACGAAGATAAGTTCCAGCTCATGCGCTATGGAAAAATGAAAATATAAAAACGGAAACCACGTACAAAACTCAGGCAAATCATAATATAGAACGAAAAGGCAATGTAAAGGATCTGGGTGTACTCAATAATAATACATACCAGTTGCGTTGCTCCTGGGAGTATGGGTTCGAGTCACTTCTGGGGTGTGAGTTTTCAGTTGCATATTGTCCTGGGGACCATTCAGGCTTGTTCGCATTTGTGTTCCTCACGTGTGCTCCAAAGAATGAGGTGATTTGGTAAAATGCTATGCCCAAGATTACCATCCGAGTGCCGGCGGTGGGGTGGTTCAAATAGCTTCGGCTATCACCTCATTTTGTCCGGTCGTGATGGTCAAGTGGATTAAGGCGTCTTGTACATACCAGTTGCGTTGCTCCTGGGAGTATGGGTTCGAGTCACTTCTGGGGTGTGAGTTTTCAATTGCATATTGTCCTGGGGACCATTCAGGCTTGTTCGCATTTGTGTTCCTCACGTGTGCCCCAAAGAATGAGGTGATTTGGTAAAATGCTATGCCCAAGATTACCATCCGAGTGCCGGCGGTGGGGTGGTTCAAATAGCTTCGGCTATCACCTCATTTTGTCCGGTCGTGATGGTCAAGTGGATTAAGGCGTCTTGTACATACCAGTTGCGTTGCTCCTGGGAGTATGGGTTCGAGTCACTTCTGGGGTGTGAGTTTTCAGTTGCATATTGTCCTGGGGACCATTCAGGCTTGTTCGCATATATATATATATATAAGATATATAAATATATATATATATATATATATATATATATATATATATATATATCTATATAGGAGATATATGTATATATATATATAATATATGTATATATATAAACATATAGATATATATATATGTATATAGATATATATAATATTTATATATATATATATATATATATATATATATATATATATATATATATATATATATATATCTATATATATATATATATATATATATATATATATATATATATATATATATATATATATATATATATATATATATATATATATATACGAACAAGCCTGAATGGTCCCCAGGACAATATGCAACTGAATTAGTTATATATATATATATATATATATATATATATATATATATATATATATATATATATATATATATATATATATATATATGCGAACAAGCCTGAATGGTCCCCAGGACTATATGCGAATGAAAACTCACACCCCAGAAGTGACTCGAACCCATACTCCCAGAAGCAACGCAACTGGTAACTACAGGGCGCCTTAATCCGCTTGACCATCACGGCCGTCAAAAGGAAGTGATAGCCGAGGCTATTTGAGCCACTTCCCCGACGGCAACTCGGATGGTAATCTTGGGCATAGCATTTCACCAAATCACCTCATTCTTTGGGGCACACGTGAGGAACACAAATGCGAACAAGCCTGAATGGTCCCCAGGACTATATGCGAATGAAAACTCACACCCCAGAAGTGACTCGAACCCATACTCCCAGAAGCAACGCAACTGGTAACTACAGGGCGCCTTAATCCGCTTGACCATCACGGCCGTCAAAAGGAAGTGATAGCCGAGGCTATTTGAGCCACTTCCCCGACGGCAACTCGGATGGTAATCTTGGGCATAGCATTTCACCAAATCACCTCATTCTTTGGGGCACACGTGAGGAACACAAATGCGAACAAGCCTGAATGGTCCCCAGGACTATATGCGAATGAAAACTCACACCCCAGAAGTGACTCGAACCCATACTCCCAGAAGCAACGCAACTGGTAACTACAGGGCGCCTTAATCCGCTTGACCATCATTTGGTGAAATGCTATGCCCAAGATTACCATCCGAGTTGCCGTCGGGGAAGTGGCTCAAATAGCCTCGGCTATCACTTCCTTTTGACGGCCGTGATGGTCAAGCGGATTAAGGCGCCCTGTAGTTACCAGTTGCGTTGCTTCTGGGAGTATGGGTTCGAGTCACTTCTGGGGTGTGAGTTTTCATTCGCATATAGTCCTGGGGACCATTCAGGCTTGTTCGCATTTGTGTTCCTCACGTGTGCCCCAAAGAATGAGGTGATTTGGTGAAATGCTATGCCCAAGATTACCATCCGAGTTGCCGTCGGGGAAGTGGCTCAAATAGCCTCGGCTATCACTTCCTTTTGACGGCCGTGATGGTCAAGCGGATTAAGGCGCCCTGTAGTTACCAGTTGCGTTGCTTCTGGGAGTATGGGTTCGAGTCACTTCTGGCCGGGGTGTGAGTTTTCATTCGCATATAGTCCTGGGGACCATTCAGGCTTGTTCGCATTTGTGTTCCTCACGTGTGCCCCAAAGAATGAGGTGATTTGGTGAAATGCTATGCCCAAGATTACCATCCGAGTTGCCGTCGGGGAAGTGGCTCAAATAGCCTCGGCTATCACTTCCTTTTGACGGCCGTGATGGTCAAGCGGATTAAGGCGCCCTGTAGTTACCAGTTGCGTTGCTTCTGGGAGTATGGGTTCGAGTCACTTCTGGGGTGTGAGTTTTCATTCGCATATAGTCCTGGGGACCATTCAGGCTTGTTCGCATTTGTGTTCCTCACGTGTGCCCCAAAGAATGAGGTGATTTGGTGAAATGCTATGCCCAAGATTACCATCCGAGTTGCCGTCGGGGAAGTGGCTCAAATAGCCTCGGCTATCACTTCCTTTTGACGGCCGTGATGGTCAAGCGGATTAAGGCGCCCTGTAGTTACCAGTTGCGTTGCTTCTGGGAGTATGGGTTCGAGTCACTTCTGGGGTGTGAGTTTTCATTCGCATATAGTCCTGGGGACCATTCAGGCTTGTTCGCATTTGTGTTCCTCACGTGTGCCCCAAAGAATGAGGTGATTTGGTGAAATGCTATGCCCAAGATTACCATCCGAGTTGCCGTCGGGGAAGTGGCTCAAATAGCCTCGGCTATCACTTCCTTTTGACGGCCGTGATGGTCAAGCGGATTAAGGCGCCCTGTAGTTACCAGTTGCGTTGCTTCTGGGAGTATGGGTTCGAGTCACTTCTGGGGTGTGAGTTTTCATTCATATATATATATATATATATATATATATATATATATATATATATATATATATATATATACATGTATATACATGTATATACATGCGAACAAGCCTGAATGGTCCCCAGGACAATATGCAACTGAAAACTCACACCCCAGAAGTGACTCGAACCCATACTCCCAGAAGCAACGCAACTGGTATGTACAAGACGCCTTAATCCACTTGATCATCACGACCGGACAAAATGAGGTGATAGCCGAGGCTATTTGAACCACCCCACCGCCGGCACTCGGATAGTAATCTTGGGCATAGCATTTTACCAAATCACCTCATTCTTTGGGGCACACGTGAGGAACACAAATGCGAACAAGCCTGAATGGTCCCCAGGACAATATGCAACTGAAAACTCACACCCCAGAAGTGACTCGAACCCATACTCCCAGTAGCAACGCAACTGGTATGTACAAGACGCCTTAATCCACTTGACCATCACGACCGGACAAAATGAGGTGATAGCCGAGGCTATTTGAACCACCCCACCGCCGGCACTCGGATAGTAATCTTGGGCATAGCATTTTACCAAATCACCTCATTCTTTGGGGCACACGTGAGGAACACAAATGCGAACAAGCCTGAATGGTCCCCAGGACAATATGCAACTGAAAACTCACGCCCCAGAAGTGACTCGAACACATACTCCCAGAAGCAACGCAACTGGTATGTACAAGACGCCTTAATCCACTTGACCATCATGACCGGACAAAATGAGGTGATAGCCGAGGCTATTTGAACCACCCCACCGCCGGCACGTATAACGATGTATATACATGTATATATATATATATATATATATATATATATATATATATATATATATATATATATATATATATATATATATATATATATATATATATATATATATATATATATGACCTACAGTGGAAACAAGCCTCTCTTTCCGTAAGACTTGGGGGCCTCGGAGTTCGAACAGCAACGCAAATCGCTGTTCCAGCCTTCCTGTCCTCTTTATCAGCATCCGACGACCTTGTGAAGGAAATTCTACCTGCCCACTTACATCAGCTGGCAGGTGTACATGATCCCAATTTTACACGCTGTGCCACAGAGTGGGCCTCTCGTGCAGGCCAATCACCTCAACCACCATCCCCAAAAGCCCACAAGCAATCCAGCTGGGATGGTCCCATTGTAGACCAAGTTGCTGCAGAGTGCCTGGGTGCTGCAACAACACAACACGACATTGCTCGCCTCACAGAAGTAGCAGCACCACATGCAGGGGCTTTCCTGTTAGCAACCACAATGTCGGCAACTGGCACGCGTCTCACACCACATGCCCTCCGAATTGCTGTGGCCCTCCGCCTTGCTGCCCCAATCCACACCAGATATAGGTGTATTTGCGGCGAGGTGGTGGCTGACAGGTACGGCCACCATGGCCTACTCTGCCAAAGCACAGGGGGATGGCACTCGAGGCACAGTGAAGTTAACGACATCATCAAGAGGAGCCTCACCACAGCTGGATGCCCAGCTGAAAGAGAGCCCCGTTACCTAACGCCCCGTAACTCTGATGCTCTTATTGGTCGCCCGGATGGTATCACAGTGAACCCCTGGAAGAATGGCAAGCAGTTGGTATGGGACTACACGTGCGTATCAACCCTGGCTAACACCTACATTAACCTCAATGTTGCACAACCAGGTGGCGCTGCCACCCACAGGGAAGCAGCCAAATCCCGTAAGTATAGAGAACTGGATCACCACTACAATTTTGTCCCCATTGCTTCTGAAACACTCGGCGCCTGGGGTAAAAGTGCTACCAGTTTTTTGAAGGAACTGGGTTCTAGGCTCATTGAAACGACAAGGGACCCGAGAGCTGCAAGCTTTCTTTTCCAGCGCCTCAGTGTGGCGATACAGAGGGGAAATGCGCACTGCATCCAGGGTTCCTGCCCGCCATCTGAGGTGCTGGAGGAACTCGACAACCTATGATAACCATCTTTGTAACCCATATGTAACTCCTTTTTTGTAACAAAGTTCAAATAAAGTAAATATATATGTGTACATACAAAAGAATGGGGGTGGTAGGAGAAGATAATATTAGTGTTCAGTGAGAAACCACAAGGTCTCCTCTGAATACTTTTTATTTTCTTCTCCGAGGCTATGGGTCCCCACATTGGCACCAGAGGTGGTACCCTCACAAACTTTTATATATATATATATATATATATATATATATATATATATATATATATATATATATATATATATATATATGTATATATATATATATATATATATATATATATATATATATATATATATATATATATATATACTGTATATATATATATATATATATATATATATATATATATATACTGTATATATATATATATATATATATATATATATATATATATATATATATATATATATATATATATATATATATATATATGACAATGTCAGACCACGGAGGAAAAATGAAACAGGAAATTTTCCTTAAGTACTTTCGTATATTAAATACATCTTCAGAAGGTGACCTTCTGAAGATGTATTTAATATACGAAAGTACTTAAGGAAAATTTCCTGTTTCATTTTTCCTACGTGGTCTGACATTGTCACATTCTTAATCACGTGTTTATTTTCGTGATATACACACACACATATATATATATATATATATATATATATATATATATATATATATATATATATATATATATATATATATATATATATATATATAGATATATATAGATATATATATATATATATATACATATATTATATATATCTATATATATAGATATATAGATATATATATATAGATATATAGATATATATATAGTTATATAAACCATTGGAGAAACCATTGAAGCCATTGAATGCCCCAAAGAATGAGGTGATTTGATAAAATGCTATGCCCAAGATTACCATCCGAGTGCCGGCGGGGAAGTGGTTCAAATAGCTTCGGCTATCACTTCCTTTTGTCCGGTCGTGATGGTCAAGCGGATTAAGGCGTCCCTGTACATACCAGTTGTGTTACTCCTGGCAGTATGGGTTCGAGTCACTTCTTGGGTGTGAGTTTTCAGTTCTATATAGTCCTGGGGACCATTCAGGCTTGTTTGCATTTGTGTTCCTCACGTGTGCCCCAAAGAATGAGGTGATTTGATAAAATGCTATGCCCAAGATTACCATCCGAGTGCCGGCGGGGAAGTGGTTCAAATAGCTTCGGCTATCACTTCCTTTTGTCTGGTCGTGATGGTCAAGCGGATTAAGGCGTCCCTGTACATACCAGTTGCGTTGCTGCTGGCAGTATGGGTTCGAGTCACTTCTGGGGTGTGAGTTTTCAGTTGTATATAGTCCTGGGGACCATTCAGGCTTGTTTGCATATATATATATATATATATATATATATATATATATATATATTTATATATATATATATATATATATATATATATATATATATATATACATATATATATATATATATATATATATATAGAATATATATACATATATAATCCTAAGTTAGGCATAACTTAGGATATCTATAGCTGCAGATATCGTTGCAGCTTCCTTGCGGATATTTGTAACAGCTGCCCTGGGAACGAAGCGCCGAAGTGTATTATCCACGGCAATGAGTCTCACTCCTCAATCCTTCTACTTAAAGGCTCAAAGGGATAACACCACTCCCTGGTGATGCTGAGAATAATGGATGATAACTCCACCCCCCAGTGATTCTAGGGTGAGGAGTTATCCATTGGGATTCAAGATTTTTGTTGACCTGATTACATCCGACTTGGGCAGGAGTTCGGCGAGGTCAATAATGGAGATTCCAGGGCACACTCAACCTTTCACCGTATTATTCCATTCACTAGATGAAACATACAACATTTGTACCAGCATTATATATTCGAGTCAGGAGTCAACTGTTCCAACTAGATGAATTAAATCAAGTGTTAATGAAAATATATTTAAAAAAAATTCTAACCTCTCTATATGTGGAAATGAGAGTTTTTGTTTTTTTTTGTAAATCAGGTAGTTTTAAGAAGATAAAAATAGCCAGAGATATCATAAAGGTGTAATGGAGGAAAAAAATATTATTATTGTTTTATTTTAATCTTTACAGTGGAAAATTTGTGATTAAATTTACAGATGCAGTGAAGGAGATATAACTGAAAAAGTTAGGTATAATTCAGGATATCTATAAACCAGAAAGATATATCTAACAAAGTTAGGCCAAACTCAGGATATTTATCAACCTAAAAGAAAAACATGAACTCCAGCCCAAGTTCGAGTATTTATCACCATTCAGAAAAGGTCAGAGAAAAACTTAGTAAGCCCAATAAAGTATTAGTAAGTCTCTAGGGTCTGAATCATGGATGGTTACAAACATGACCCCCGGGATTCCAGGGGGCCAAGGTCCCTGCGGCCCGGTCTCTGACCTGGCCTCGGAGAACGTGGTTACAATTCTGGTGAAGTTGGATATAGATCACATGCATCCAATTGTCGACCAGTTAGTTAAATGTCCATAGTGGGGAAGTTGATAGTCAGTCTTGGTTAACATAGCTGCTCTCTTTCTTTTCTAGCATATTAAAAATTGCTGATAATAAAAGTATTTATAATAAAGTAAACCCTACCTCATGAGTGACTGTTATATAAACTAGTACCATAGAAAAGGAAGGAAAGTATGGCATGTTTATTGCATATGAAGCAAAGGGTCAATTTAAATGGAAAAAAGACTGGGCTTGAAAATAATATTATAAGTCGAACGCCCCAGGGATTGCTCTTGTGAACTCTTCTCTTTATTATCTACATAAACGACTTAAGAGTTGGCGTTACTGACGACATCAGTAAACTTCCAGATGATTCCAAAATAGGCAACATCTTAAATTTCATTGAGAGTGCATTGCTTCAAAGTGACCTGAATAAACTCCTGTATTTGCTAAAAGTCTGTAACTGCAGTTTAAAGCAAATAAATACAGAGATCTTAGCCTAGAAAATGAAAATAGAGGCACTATATTAGTTCAATAATGTCAACATCATGAGTTAATTTTGTGACAGTGATCTAAGCGCTTTGATTATTGGGAATCTTAGACCAATCAAATAATGCATAAGTACTCGAAATATAGCAACATTATGCTGGGAGTCATATTTGAAAGTGTTAGTAATAATTCCTCATCTGTTATTCTTCAGAGTTATCTCACCCAGAGTTATCTCGCCCGGCTTGGATTATCTCAGCCATGTTAGGCACGACTTGGATTATCTCAGCCATGTTAGGCACGACTTGGATTATCTCAGCCATGTTAGGCACGACTTGGATTATCTCAGCCATGTTAGGCACGACTTGGATTATCTCAGCCATGTTAGGCACGACTTGGATTATCTCAGCCATGTTAGGCACGACTTGGATTATCTCAGCCATGTTAGGCACGACTTGGATTATCTCAGCCATGTTAGGCACGACTTGGATTATCTCAGCCATGTTAGGCACGACTTGGATTATCTCAGCCATGTTAGGCACGACTTGGATTATGCAAATCAGTTTTGGGCATCACGTTATAAGATGGACAAAATTTCAAAGGAGTTGAACGAAAAGTTACTTTGTCTTTCAACTTATGATTTTATCAACTTTGTCAACATATCAACTTTCTTTTAACTAAAAAAATAATTATCCTTATAATAATACAAATAAGGATCGTCTTGTAATAAGATGATGGCAGTAAAAATCTCCCACGTGAATAAAGAATAAAGAAACCATTTACTTTCGTTAGTAAGAAAATCAATGAGTGACATCAATGAAGTATTCAAGTGGTTGTTGAGCTACAAAGGGGATATTTATAGTGTATAAAATATATAGATAAACCAGAATGTGAAACAATGGGTTTTAATTTAATTTAAAAAAGTTTTGATTGAGGAAGTCTGCCGAATAGTATATCAGAGGTTTGTGCGTTGGACCGTTTCAAGCGTAATCTGGATCAATATATGACAGTTTGTGGTGAGAGTAGACGTCCCAGCTGCTGGTAGGAACCTAGTCACATCCTGGGTGATGGTGAGAGTAGACGTCCCAGCTGCTGGTAGGAACCTAGTCGCATCTTGGGTGATGGTGAGAGTAGACTTCCCAGCTGCTGGTAGGAACCTAGTCACATCCTGGGTGATGGTGAGAGTAGACGTCCCAGCTGCTGGTAGGAACCTGGTCACATCCTGGGTGATGGTGGGAGTAGACGTTGCAGCTGCTGGCAGGAACCTGGTCACATCCTGGGTGATGGTGGGAGTAGACGTTGCAGCTGCTGGCAGGAACCTGGTCACATCCTGGGTGATGGTGGGAGTAGACGTCGCAGTTGCTGGCAGGAACCTGGTCACATCCTGGGTGATGGTGGGAGTAGACGTCCCAGCTGCTGGCAGGAACCTAGTCGCGCACAACACGATAGATGAACACCACTGCATCACTCTTCTTGTCATAGTTCGGCACCACCTTCTTTACTTTCTGTGGAACACCAAAACGGAAAAGTTTACCTTTCGAGTGTAAATGATATACGAAAATTACACAGGTAACAAAGTAAACTGGATAGAGTTAGTTTTATGGGAAAACATAAATCTGAACAAAGGTTAGAACATTCTATTGTACAGATACACACTGTCAGTCTTATATAGATTTTACACAAAAGTAAGTGTAGTCGACAAATGATGAGTCAGTCATTTCCCTTCTTCCCTCCCACCTTCTCCCCTCCCTAATTCTCCCCTTCCACTCCTCTCTACCTCTCCCCTTCCATTTTCTGTGTGTGTGTGTGTGTGTGTGTGTGTGTGTGTGTGTGTGTGTGTGTGTGTGTGTGTGTGTGTGTGTGTGTGTGTGTGTGTGTGTGTGTGTTTTGCAACGATGATAAAACAACACTTAGTAATTTTCACCTCATTAACAGCGCACAACCAGGCTGCCACACAAGTTTTCAACTGCTTATATATATATATAATATAATACACTAGCAGTACCCAGCCACGGCAACCTTCCCTGTGCCCCAGTCCTCCTCACCATTTCCCCCTCACCCGCCTTCTCGGTCTCCTAACCATTCCCCACTCCACCATCCCCTTGTCCTCCCCACCATTCCCCACTACACCATCCCCTCTTCCTTCTACTCCCCTGTCCCTTTCTCCTCCCCACCATTCTCCATTCCCCCCATCCCCTCGTCCCCACCATCCCAAACTCCCCCGTCCCCTCGTCCTTCCCTACCATTCCCCCTCTCCCTTGTCCCCTCTTTCTCCCCACCATCTCTCACTTCCGTCTCCTCGTCATCCCCACCATTCCCCACTCCCTCATCCGATGCCTTCCCAAATGGTCTGATGTTCCCATCAGAATATTGGAAACATAAAGTGATTTGATGTTCCCATCACAAAAATATAAGAAAAACAGTTAATAAATGAAATGAAAATTTGAAAACAATGAAATAATAAACTATGCTCACGAAATGAACGATATGGTAAACAACACAGCTCAATTCCAATGCAATTCACACAAAATAATTAAATTAAAATGAAAATAAATCAAAATCTTTGAAAATTCAATTTATCAATGCAATCAGAAACATTGAAATGGAATTGTACCATATTTAGTATAGCATGTGTGTTGCTCTTACATGCAAAAGATGGCGCTGTTTTTCAAGAACAGCATCGTTTAACCTGTCATAGGTGGGCATCTATACTTATACTTACGAAATGAACGGTATGGTAAACAACACAGCTCAATTCCAACACAATGTCACACAAAATAATTAAATAAAAATATAATAAATCGAAATCTATGAAAATAAAATTTATCAGTGCAATAAGAAACATTGGAGTTGAATACGTGATATATAGTACAGCGTGCATGTTGCTATTATGTGCAACAGATGGCGCTTTTTTTCAAAAACATATGTTTTTACCTGTCACAGGGGTGGCATCTATATAGTAGGTATATAAAACCATGCGCCTATTCAAATGCAATGTTGTCACAATTTCAAAGCAATCAGTAAAGAGGTTTCAAAGATTTTCCTCACATGAAAAACACATGGAAAAACACAGTTTTACAAAAAATGAATGTTTTTTTTTTTTACCGTCACAGACGTGACATATATATTGTATGTATATAAAAACCTGGCCAGATGCGAATAGAACGTTGTGTGACAATTTCAAGGCAATCGGTGAAGAACTTTCGGAGATTAGCGATTTTGAACAAACGAACATTTTCATTTTTATTTATAACTAGCAGTACCCGGCCACGCGTTGCTGTGGCTCAGCAACGCGTGTGTGTTGCTGAGCCTCAGCAACCTTTCCCTGTCTCACAATCCTTCCTCCCCCATTCTCCCCCTCCCCCGTCACCTCGTCCTCCCAACCATTCCTCACTCTCCTGTCCCCTAATCTTCCCAGCAATTCTCCACTTCCCTGTCCTCCCCACCGCTTCCACCCTCCCAATCAATTTGTCCTCCCCACCATCCCTCACTTCACAGTCCCCTCTTCCTCTTAACCATTCTCCACTCCACCATCTCCCACTCCTCCGTCCCCTCGTCCTCCTTACCATTACCCCCTCCCCCGTCCTCTCCACTATCACCCACTGCCCTGCCCCCTTGTCCTCCCCACCATTCTCCATTCCCCTGTCCTCTCGTCCCAAAGATCTCCAACTCCCTCGTCCCCTTGTTTTCCCCATCAATACCCCCTTCCCTGTCCCCTTGTCCTCCCCACTATCCCCCACTTATGTCCCCTCGTCCTACCCACCATTCCCCACTCCCTCGTCCGATGCATTCCCAAATGATTTGATGTTCCCATCAGAAAATTGGGAACATCAAATGGTCTGATGTTCACATCTCTGAAATATAAGAAAATCAGTTTAAAAAATGAAATGAAAAGCAATAAAAAAATAAAGTATACTCGCGAAATGAACGGTATGTTAAACAACACATCTTAAATTTCAATGCAATGTCACACAAAATAATTAAATCAATATGAAAATAAATCAAAATCTATGAAAATTAAATTTGGCAATGCAATCGAAAACATTGAAATGGAATCGTGTCATATTTAGTATAGCGTTTGTTGCTGTTACATGCAACAGATGACTGTTTCTTAAAAAAACGTTTTTACCTGCCACAGGTGTGGCATCTGTACTTATTCTTATGAAATGAATGGTATGGTAATCAACACAGCTCAATTCCAATGCATTGCCACACAAAATAATTAAATCCAAATGTAAATAAATCGAAATCTATGAAAATTCAATTTATCAATGCAATGGGAAACACTGAAATGGAATTGTAACATATTTAGAATAGAGTGGGTTATATATATATATATATATATATATATATATATATATATATATATATATATATATATATATATATATATATATATATATATATATATATATATATATATATATATATATATATATATATATATATATATATGTCGTACCTAGTAGCCAGAACGCACTTCTCAGCCTACTATGCAAGGCCCAATTTGCCTAATAAGCCATGTTTTCATGAATTAATGTTTTTTCGACTACCTAACCTACCTAATCTAACCTAACCTAACTTTTTCGGCTACCTAACCAAACCTAACCTATAGAGATAGGTTAGGTTAGGTTAGGTAGGGTTGGTTAGGCTCGGTCATATATCTACGTTAATTTTAACTCCAATAAAAAAAATTGACATCATTCATAATGAAATGGGTAGCTTTATCATTTCATAAGAAAAAAATTAGAGAAAATATATTAATTCAGGAAAACTTGGCTTATTAGGCAAATCGGGCCTCTCATAGTAGGCTGAGAAGTGCGTTCTGGCTACTAGGTACGACATATATATATATATATATATATATATATATATATATATATATATATATATATATGTCGTACCTAGTAGCCAGAACTCACTTCTATGCCTACTATGCAAGGCCAGATTTGCCTAATAAGCCAAGTTTTCATGAATTAATTGTTTTTCGTCTACCTAACCTACCTAACCTAACCTAACCTAACTTTTTCGGCTACCTAACCAAACCTAACCTATAAAGATAGGTTAGGTTAGGTTAGGTAGGGTTGGTTAGGTTCGGTCATATATCTACGTTAATTTTAACTCCAATAAAAAAAATTGACCTCATTCGTAATGTAATGGGTAGCTTTATCATTTCATAAGAAAAAAGTTAGAGAAAATATATTAATTCAGGAAAACTTGGCTTATTAGGCAAATCAGGCCTTGCATAGTAGGCCGAGAAGTGCGTTCTGGCTATTAGGTACGACATATATATATATATATATATATATAGGTAGCGTTCTGGCTACCTAGTAGCCAGAACGTACTACTCAGCCTACTATGCAAGGCCCGATTTGCCTAGTAAGCCAAGTTTTCCTGAATTAATATATTTTCTCTAATTTTTTTCTTATGAAATGATAAAGCTACCCATTTCATTATATATGAGATCAATTTTTTTTATTGGAGTAAAAATTAACGTAGATATATGACCAAACCTAACCAACCCTACCTAACCTAACCTAACCTATCGTTATAGGTTAGGTTAGGTTAGATAGCAGAAAAAGCTAGGTTAGGTTAGGTTATGTAGGTTAGGTAGTCGAAAAACAATTAATTCATGAAAACTTGGCTTATTAGGCAAATCGGGCCTTGCATAGTAGGCTGAGAAGTGCGTTCTGGCTACTAGGTACGACATATATATATATATATATATATATATATATATATATATATATATATATATATATATTGCTCGAAAAAAACGCCCACTACATCTGATTAATCTTAGTATGTGTTGTGTACCCTATTAAGCCTTATTCTACTCTTTTCTCCTTTATGCCTAACTCTTTACCCCTTATGTATACCTATTGTTTACACCTGACCCCATTGTTCGATCCAGTTGTATTCACCTGACCCACTATTAGTATAAATATAATGTCCTGTAATGTGTCATCACTTGAGAATGAACCATGTAGGTTCGAAACGTTGTGGAATTTTATAATAAGTGTAATACATTCTATAGTTGTTTACTTCTTTTTCTTCACCTCGAAAAGGAACAAGAGTTTTGGAGTACTCCTCCTCCAACTAAACCCTGGTGCAAGAGCACTAATTAGAGGGTTAGAAGCCCTGAATCAGAAAATAGTTAATACAGAACATGCTGTCATATTCAATGAGACATAAAAGAAAACCTGCTGCCAGTATACACAAATATTTACCCACTTGACCCAGCAGTCCGCAACGCAGAGTTTACCTATAGGTACAGGCAAGATCTCATACGGCATCAACTGAACACGTAGAAGGAAGCCCTCCAAACCCTAACAGAGCAAGCTGAACATCAGTTAAATAAATGGACCCAGTACGACATCCCCAACCAACTCAAGCATCCATCAACAGTGAACTATTAAGCCTAAAACAACAACACAAAACTCCTGCAGAAACGAAGACACTCCGAAAGCTGACAGCCCTCAACGGTGGACAGTTAAAGATCCCTCGTCCAAAAGATGGCTACATTAACCTAACTACTCATAATCTTAACCAGGACCAACGAGACCTCTTGAATCTTGGTCTAAACTGCCAATTCATATCAAGACCAAAGAAGTATCAAAAACGCCTTGAAATCGAAATGCTTCTTGACGACATCCACAAGTTAGAAGACAACAAAAAAGTCATCACCACTGACACTTCAGGCTGAACTACTAACTGAAGCGGGGAAAAAAACGAGGAACATACTCATCAACAATCTTAACCCTACGATTCAAAGAAGCAGCAAAACAACTTAAAAATCGGGAAGATGTTACAATAAGAAAATTCGACAAGACAGCAGCCTATGTGTTGATTCCTACCGAAGAATACATGAATAAAATTAGCGACCTCCTTAGTGATGGCACCAAATTTCAACGAATCACGAGGAACCCTTTGGAACACCTTAAACGCAAAGTGAACAAAACTATTACTGCAATCAAAGCAAAGAAAGGTAGTGTTCATTTCACTAAACTTCAAGGCGACTGTGGCTTAGGATATGCCTATGGCAATGTTAAGACACAAACCAGGTAGCCCACTAAGCCCAATAATCAGCCAAATACCAACTCCAACCTATCACCTGGCAAAAAAAACTTAACGAACTCCTTACTCCATACACTCCAAGCATCTAGAGTCTACAATCATCAGCAGATTTCCTAGAATTAATCAAAACAACACAGCCCGATACTTCCCTGGACGTCTAATCCCTGTTTACCAACGTCCCAGTCGACATCACCATAGAAATGATACTGGACAGGGTATACAGAGACGAGAGCACCATCAAATTAGACATATCCGAGTCATACTTGAAGAGTCTTCTCGAGGCATGTACACAGGAAGCTCCTGTCATCAGTCCGCAAGGGGACATGAATCTACAAACAGACGGAGTAGCAATGGGCTCCCCCTTAAGGGTGTTACTCGCAATTTTTTATATGGGAACCATCGAAGACAGAGTCTTCAGTAGTAGACAAGGTGCAAACAGCACCTTGGGAATACTGTATACAGCATCTTGAGAAAATTGGGTACAGCACCTTGAGAACATTATATACAGCACCTTGAGAATATTGTATTCAGCACCTTGAGAACATGTATATATCACACTGAGATCATTAAATACAGAACCTTGAAAACATTATATACATTGACTTGCAAACACTGTATACAGCACCTTGAACACTTTATACAGCACCTTGAGAACATTGTATGCAGCACTTTGAGAATATTGCATACAGCACCTTGAAAATATTTTATACTTAACCTTGAAAGCATTGTAAACAGCACCTTAAGAACAATGTATACATCGCTTTGAGAACATTGTATATAACACCAATAGGAACGTTGTATACAGCACCTTTAGAACACTATTCCTTCTCTCTCAACCCTCTCCCTCCCTCTCTCTTTCACTCTTACCCTTTGTCTCACCGTCTCCCTCACTCCCCCCCCCATCTCTCTCTCTCTCTCTCTCTCTCTCTCTCTCTCTCTCTCTCTCTCTCTCTCTCTCTCTCTCTCTCTCTCTCTCTCTCTCTCTCTCTCTCTCTCTCTCTCTCTCTCTCTCTCTCATCTCTCTCTCTCTGGCCCCCCCCCTGCTAACCCTATCACAACTTAGTCACAAATTGGACAAACGTGGATGGGAAACGCACCAAGGAAACAGGGAAAAGTCAAAGTGACCAAATGATGGAAATATTCGCCCAAGTTTGGGAGGACATCAGGAGAGAGATGCATGATATGAAGAATACACTAAGCAACCTGCAAATCAAACTGACAGCAGCAAAGGAGGATATGAAAACCCTCACAGAGAAATAATACTGAGGCTCAGAATCAGATAATCATCCAAAGAGAAGATGTAAATGGTTTATTGGAAGGAACCACCACTGTACATGCAACATTTGCAGAAGTGGTGAGAAAGAGCTCAGAAGCAATGTCCACAGTGAAGGAGGTAGAAATGAAAACAGCATCCTCACAGGAAGCAGCAACTTGCACTAGTCAGCTGCTGGAAAAAAAGATCAGTGGAAACAGTGGGCACTAAAGAACAGGAAGGCTCCAGTAGGACAGAATGGAATGGCAAGGACAGAGCAGCAGTGAATGAAATATTAAAGGAGATAAAGATTAATGGGGCTGAACAAAGCATTCAGAAGGTTTTCAGGTTAGGGTGGTACAACAGGGACAAAGACCGTCTGTTAAAGATAAGTGTTTGCAAACAAGACCCTGAAGGAGAATATTCTAGCAAGAAAGAGTCAACTGCAATATGTGAGAGAAAACAAAAAAGTATTCCTCCAGAGGGACATGATGACGGAGGAGAGAGCCGTGGTGATAGAAGCAAGGAAGAAGCACAGGGTGAGAGGAGAAAACCATGAAATCCCAGCCCCCAATACAACATTCCCAGAGGTGAGGGAATGTTGTGTTGCATCCAACACAACAACCAGCATCCCAGCAACACCAGACGGAAGGCCATCACCGCCACCTTCCTCCACACAGAAACCCTCCCTGTCTTGAACCCTCCCTGCCCCTACTCAAATGCTCAGTCAACCCTCTCTCCCCACTATACCCATCCTGTCACCTCTCCCCCATTCCCACCATGTCCCCCACTCCCCCCTTTCCCTTTCTGTCCCCTCTCCTCCTTCACCCCCATACCCTCCCTGCCCCTGCCCTCTCCCCTACACTCCATATCCTCCATGTCCCTCCTCCCTCCTTACCCTCATACCCTCCCTGCCACCCTTTCCCATGGCTCCTTAGACCCTGTTAACCACCTAACAATTCTTCACACCTATAGAACAGTTTCCTCCATCAACAGAATCCTCACTAAGAAGGGGATATGAGAATGAACAGAAGAAAGTGAGCTTCAAGGCAATGAACACTAACATAGATGGGATTACAAATAAAACAAGTGAACTTGGAGAATGGACACTAGAAGAAAACCCAGACGTAATAGCGATCACAAAAAAAAGCTAAAGAAAATGATAACAAATGTAGTGTTTCTGCAGGATTACTATGTAGTGAGGAAAGAGAGAAAAGGAAGAGGAGGTGTGTAGCTCTGCTAAAAAGACAAGGCTAGAGTTTTGAGGAGATGGTTATTCAGGGCTGTGAAGGTATCAGTGACTACATAACAGGTACCAAAGCAATTGGAGGACAAAAACTTACAGCAGTAGTCAAATATATATAATCCCTACCAAATGACAGTAGACCCAGACAGGAATATGATAGAAACAACATGGCCGCCATTAATATAATAGAGATAGCAGTTTATGTCACTAGCAGGAACGGATCTGGACTACTAATCTTGGGAGTCTTCAACCACAGGAAGAAAAATTGGGAGAACAGAGACCCACGTGGAGGACCAGACACATGGATATCAAAGCTGCTGGACGTAGCAACAAACAATTTTTTAACTCTACACATCAAGGACCGACAAAAATTAGAGAAGATGATGAACCAGTTATGCTTGATGTGATATTTACCCTAAATGAGTCAGATTTATGAACAGTTAAGTTTGGAAGCCCCCTTAGGAATGAGTGATCACAGTGTATTGATCTTCTAGTACCTGGTAGAGCTAGGATTTATCTCCACAAAAAAAAGAACTAGAAAACAAAGGGCTGGCATACCGAAAGGGAAATTATGACGAGGTGAAAAAATTCCTAAGCGATACACCATGGGACACGGAACTCAGAACTAAGTCCATGCAAGGCATAATGGACTATGTGACCCAAAAGTGCCAGGAGGCAGTAAACAAGTTTATCCCGGCCCAAAAGGAAAAAAAACGAAAAGATAAAGAAGAATCCGTGGTTTAATAGGGCATGTATGGAAGCAAAGAAACTAAACAAAAGGGCGTGGAGGAACTTCCGAAATAACAGAACACCTGAAGACAGAGAGAGTTACCAGGGAACCAGGAATGTGTATGCAAGTGTGAGAAGAGAAGCAGAAAAGAATTATGAAAAGATATAGCAAATAAAGCCAAGACTGAAGCAAAGCTACTCCACAGCCACATCAGGAAAAAAATAACAGTGAAAGAACAGATGATTAAACATAGAATGTGTGATGAAAGACACAGAGTGACAAAGAGGTGAGTGAAATACTCAACCAGAGGTTCCAGGAGGTCTTCACAATAGAACGAGGTGAAGTCACTGCATGTGGAGAGGTGGCAGTAAACTAGGCGGCCTTGGAAGGGTTCAAAATTACAAGAGATGAGATCAAAGCGCATCTGATGGATCACGACGTGAGCTGCTGATCCGGACGGAATCTCACCATGAGTACTGAAAGAGTGTTCAGAAGCACTTTTCTAGCCACTCTTCATAGTGTATTGAAGAGTGGTACTACACTTCTCCCATCTCCAGTGTAGGTCACTGGAGATGGGAGACTTACCAGAAATATAGAAGATGGCTAATGTAATCTCAATATACAAAAAAGGATGACAGACTAGAGGCCCTGAACCACAGGCCAGTGTCCTTAACTTGTATACCATACAAGGTGATGAAGATCGAGAGAAAAACCTAGTAACACATCTGGAGAGAAGGGACTTTGTGACAACCCATCAACATGGGTTCAGGGAGGATAAATCTTGTCTTACAGGCTTGATAGAATTCTACGATCTGAATTCTACTAAATTATCTCAAATATAAATTAAAATTATAATATATTAGCATATTGTGCATATATAGGCACAGGTTAGGTTAGGTGTTTAGGTTCTGTTGGCGAATATTTGTATTTGTAGTACGTGGGGTGAAGCATTTAAAGCGTTGTGGTTCGAACAAATTCGTTAGTGAAGCACTTAATTTGTTCCGGAAGTGTTCGAACGTCAACAGTTGTGAGTTGTGTGTAAACCGTTTTTCATTCATAATCAGGGGGGTTTAGCGGGTGCATGGAATCACTTTTGCGTCTTTGTTTGGAGGATGGACATTTATTGTTTTAGGGTTCGAATAAAATCCGTCAATGAAGGACTTGTTCCTGAAGTGTTCGAACGAAATCAGCTGTGAGTCGTGTTTAAACCTTTTTTCTTTCCTAACCAGCTCGTTCTCCAAACAAATAACGAAAAGTGATTCCATGCATGCGCCAAACCCCCTGTTTATGAATGAAAAACGGAGAAATTTGGAAATTCTGTTCCAGAAACACTTCTGGAACAAATGCTTCACTGACGAATTTTGTTCGAACCACAACGCTATAAATACTCAGCCCGTCCTTAAAACAGACCCAAAAGTCATTCCATACGCTCACCAAAATCCCCTGTTTATGAATGAAACCAGTTTACACACAACTCACAACAGATTTCGTTCAAACACTTCCGGAGCAAATGCTTCATTGACGACTTTTGTTTGAACCACAACGCAATAAATGCTTCACCCACGTACTTCAAATACAAACAATCGCCAACAGAACCTAAATAGGTTGCGTGGTGACCACCGGCCAGGTCGGACGTTCCTGAGGTCTATCCGGTCCTGGCTCGTGTTTACGTTGGGTGATTGCTGGTTTGCCACTGACAGGGTGACGTTTGACTTAGGGGCCATTATACCCGAAAATCCGAAGAAAAATGGAATATTTACGAAAAATACTACAACGTTCTGGCAACACTGGTGCAAACCGTTTTATGTTATCTTTAAAAATAATGTAATTAGAGCAAAATTTCCTGCTGCAACTTTCCCCAATCCGGTCCTCGAGGCTTGGGTGCGCCGCGGGGTTATCTTGAGATGATTTCGGGGCTTTAGTGTCCCCGCGGCCCGGTCCTCGACCAGGCCTCCACCCCCAGGAAGCAGCCCGTTACAGCTGACTAACACCCAGGTACCTATTTGACTGCTAGGTAACAGATATTGTGTCTTACGTTGTTTAAGTCTAATATTTCGTAATAGCGTTGAAAATAACATGTTATGCATAAAACAAATATAAACTCACTCATTGGCAACAGTCTCGTGTGAGGGAGAGGGTGGGGTTCGTGGCTTAGCAGTCAGTCACTCTGTGTGTCCCTCAGCTAGTGGATCTATCATTGACGCGCGCTCACAATATCTCCCAGAACTCTCGCTCTTTGTACTGCAACATGACGTACCAAACGAACAAGAGGAAAGCATTGAAAGTTAGATGCATGCGAGCTCTCCGTAGAAGGTACTAGCTGGCCGCAATGCGTAGATCACGCATTGTGACGAGTAAAGATCGTGGCAGCCTCTCAGCCAAGAGTGTGAGGAACTGTCGCAGCCCGCTACCCCCCCCCCCCAACTTTTAAACTATATCTGCCTTCACAGCCTTTATTTATTATTCAATTTACATGAAACTTGCACATTATATGTAGAGTTTATGCCTCTAAAAACACTGGTAGTTTTTCGTATCTACGTAGATTTATTGATTTTATAAATATTGATAAACTTCATTTTGTTGCATACGTTTTTGGGAAACTTTAAAAATCTGTATTATTGCACTAAATACATCTGGGATAAAAGTCCTTTGTTCAAATCTTTATTATATAGTAAGGTCATAGCTAAGTGTTATAGAAATTATTTCGGTTCACAATTGTGGGCTGTGAAAATAATTGAACATTGTTGAAAAATTGCCTAAATTTTTTTTTTCTCCCTCTCTATTTAGGCTGAGACGCTGAAACTTGGCCCAGTTGCAGCACCTTTCACATGTATCACGATAATAAATTTTGAATACCCTACAACAACTCTATTATTTCCTGGTATAATGGCCCCTTAGCCATGGGGACTTCTCGCCCTCCAGTGAAGAGGACATTGTCGGCTGGTCTGGCATTTACGGTGCCGGTGGACCATTCGTTGGTTAGTGTCGCCCTGGTGGACATGCTTCATGTGCAGCTGTCGGACCCGGTGGGCATCCAGCTGCTTCAGGGCAACCGTGCTGTGGTCAAGTTCCGCCTCCAGGCTGCCTTTCAGGCGTTTCTCGAGCGGTGTGAGGGGCGTGTTTACCTCTCTCCCTGATACTGCTGGTTCTATTAAGGTGGTGAATCTTAGTGTCACCTTGACGTCTGTGGCGGTGCATAGTGCCCCCTTCGATTTTCAGGACGACTTCTTGAACTCCTGTTTTGAACGATTTGGGACAGTGTTAAGTGTTCGTTGGAACAAGGTCGTTGGCGGGCACTGTGTTGGTATGCTTGACGGCTCCCGCACCCTGACGATGTCGCTGAAGTGTAGTATACCGTCGTCGATGTCCGTGTTGGGTTACACACTCCGCTGCCAGTATCAGGGTCAACCGCGCACTTGTTATCGGTGTGGTCACGAGGGTCATCTGGCTGTAGCGTGCGACGTGGGAGCAACTGGTCGGGTGCATGTTTTTCGTGCGGAAGATTTTCCACCCCTGTTGCGTTCGGACGGTTCTGAGGGCGGAGTGGGTGCTGTGCCTGAGGCGCCTGATTGCCTGTCTGCTGGTCCGCCTGTTGAGGCGATTTCTACGTCCTGTGCGACACGTCTGGTGACTGCTGTGGCCCCTGGGGTTGTTGAGCCGGTGTGTGTGGGTGTTCGGCCGTCGCCTGAGCTGCATGTAGTGCAAGATGTCCCGGTGGAGGTTCATGTCCCGTCCCCGCCTGTGGATGTGATACTGGCTCCCGGGGACGCGGGTTCTGCTGTATTGGAGGGGGTGCTTTGACAGGGAGAGGTGCCTGTGTGTGTTGGCGACTGTAGTTCTGCTCTTTCCGTCCCTTTGCAGAAGCGTGCACGTCGGTGCTCTGAGGCTGTTTCCCTGGATGATGTGGACAGTGTGAGTGATGTGGACTCTTCGGACGGTGCGGGTGTGGCCTGTGTGGGTGTAAAGATGGTGGCTGTGCCTGCAGTGGGGCCTGCTGGGAGTGGTGTGGTGCGGCCTGTCTCGAAACGTTCTCGGCGGGCTCGGAGTGTCTCCCCTTCGTGGTGTGCCTTGGGAGGAGGTAGGGGAGTATGGTGCTCTGACGTCCCTCGCCGTGGATGATGGTGCTTTGAGGGGCTCCGAAGTTGCTACCTGTGCCCCCCCTCCTGCGTCACCTGCTGTTGGATCTCCGCAGTGGGGGGTTGCCCCTGATGACCGGGACCTCGTCGTGGTGTTGCGGAAAGATGTGCGCCGGGGGGCCTCGGCTCCTGTGCCCTGTGGTGGGGTCGATGCCGCGCCTGCATCCCCTGCGGTTCCCTCTCCTTCATTGCCCCGGTCTGGGGGAAGCCTCGTCCTGATTGCTGGGGTAGTGCCCTGTGGGGTTCCAGTGTTGGGCACTTATCGGGATGCCCGGGTGCTTCCGATCCCGTGGTGCTCGTCCACTGTCTGGGTGTCGCGGGTGAAGGAGTTTGTTTATAGGGTGCCAGATAAGATGTCTCAGCCAAGGGCACTGCATGGTGGCCAGCTGCCCGATGATTTGTGGGTGATTTGGGAAGTGCACTGATTGCTCTTTCTGATATACAAGGTCCCGGAGAAATATTAGTTAACGTTTTGCGCGCACCGCTATGCAGTACGTGGTTCTGCTGCCGCCGTGCACTCAACACCCCGCCCTACGGTGCGGGGAGTCTCCCTCTAACGTCCACCTCTGTTTCCGTCGCCAATCCTCTCTCTCTACGGCCCGCCACATCCAACACTTTTGACTTTCTTCTCCTCCTTAACGTCTACGCATTTCCCTACATTTGTCCTGGTGCAGTCATCAGGAGGGTAAACCCTTCATGCAAACTGCACCTATTCTCAAGAAGAAGAGAAGAACCTAAACACCTAACCTAAACTAACCTTTGCCAATATATGCATAATATGCTAATATATTATAATATTAATTTATATATGAGACGATTCCCGTTTTGAATGAACAGCATGTAAAAATTTATGAATGCGCCTGTGGGGTCGACTGCTGGATGTAATGAATTTGAGTCGAGGACGGGTTCCACACTGTTGACGTTTAAACACTTCCGGAACAAGTGCTTCAATGACGAATTTTGTTCGAACCACAATGCTGTAAATGCTTCAGCTACGTACTACATATTAAAATAATCGCCAACAGAACTTAAACACCTAACCTAAACTAACCTATGTGTCAGGAGATGAATTCTCCAGCTCCCTTGTGCACTGAATGGGTGCGCAGTCCGATGTGCACAGTCCGTGAGCACAGGTGCTTGTGCACTGTAGAATCAGATTGGGAATTACAACTCTCTCATAGCCGTGTAAGGTGTCTGTAGGAATCTCTCGACGAGTGCTCGCCATTGATGCTATTGTGATATCTGTATTGAGTCTGTAAGGAGAGTTACAGCAGGGAGTTGTTTCTGTTGAATTTTGTACCAGTTCAAGTGTAGTGAGGGGGTTTGGGATTAACGGCTGTAGGTAGACCCTCCTGCTCACGTGATCCCCTCGTGAGAGGGGCCATAGCGTCACCTGGAAGGAGCGTGATTGGCCAATAAATTAAGGCTCCTGGGCTCTGGAATGCTTCGCAGTGATTGATCGAAGAAGCTGCAAGTACCCGGGTCGCTAGAGGGCCCTCTCTTGCTGCCAAAGGGCATTCTTTCAAGTGTCGGCAGCTTGAGGAGGACGTGATTTCTCGTGCTAGGCCAAGCACCCGAAATACCGCCTGCAACGACACAAAAGTCACTCTCGATCGTTGTGCCAATATCCCAGGACCGTGGGAAGTAAGAATCCGGTATCCAGGAAGAGGGAAAACAGCGATAAAGCTAACGAGTGTGAACTTAGTGATTGTCACCAAGCCACGTGATTCTAGAACGCCATTCAGAGATAACTGGACTGTGGAGGCTGTGTTGATCTACATGTGGTAGTGACATCCGTCGTCTAGCGTGCCTTAGCTACAAGGTACCTGGGAGAGACGATCTTGTGAAGTGTTGTGTTGGAAATCTTAAATTCGCAATTCCGCGGAATTACCAGTGAACAGTGAAGTACTCTACTAAAAATACGATCTTTCCTGCCTCACTCCACAAAGTTATGCTCCTACTCCGCCTACAGAATCGCTGACAGCACTTGTGGGGCATAGTCATTTTCATGTGCCGCGCCGTGTTAGCGCCGTACCTGTCGTACCGCGCCGTGCTGAGGGCGTTGTACCATCCCAGCTGTGTGTATATACCAGCTGCCGCCGTGCCTCGCTCCCCTTGCCTACCCTAGGCTGATTGAATTTGAACAATTATGCCTTTTTCAGGACCACCACGAGCACCAGGGATACCATCACCCCCGGCAGGGGGAGCCACCCCCCCCACGAGGATCCAGAACCAACTGATGCAGGCGAGGTATCGGGAGCAGGACCCAAGGGCCCCACACCGACCCCAACCCCAACCACAGGCGCCACACCAGGGCCCATACCACTTTCCGGAAGCACCCCAATACCCGACGCACCATCCTTGCACTCCACAGAGGAATTGCTTGTAGAAGAAGCATCAACACACGCCACATCCTCACATTCCTCAGCCCACGTACGAGGAGGCGAAGCACTCCAACGCGTACAGGAACGCTTGGGAACTGGCCGTTGATCGTCGGAGCTGTCACCCCCAGCAGGGGTCGCCCGGGACGAGTCGGCAGCATGCTGCCCCACAACCGAGGGAGCACGCCCCCGCAGAACGTCAGCCTCAGGTACACAGGATATGAGCCCGCCACCCAGAGGACACAGGAGAAAAAACAGGCGCAGCTGGCAAAGGGAAAGGGACCAACACAGATGAAGAAGCTCGCAGGGACGTCGAAGGCGGGAGAAGAGGAGAGGAGGGAACAGGAACAGAAGCCGCCGCCGGAAGCGAAAATACAGACATCGGAAGCGAAGAGACAGACTGCGGGGGCGGAGCCGCACACACCACCACCTCATTGTGTACACCACCATCCACACATGCCGGGTCAGCAGGCGGCTGGGGAACCTCCCCACCCACTCCATCACGAGGCGACAGGTCCTGCACCACCAACGGGGGAAAGTCCTCTTCCCGGAACAGATTAACAGGTGCAGCCGCGACCCCAGTGCAATCGGCTACCAGATACCTCTCAATGCCACAACGAAAACAGGAGCATGGTTGCCTTGCATAGAATGCCCACAGAGTGTACCCCAGCAAGGTTACCATGGAAGGAATCGGGGACTTGAGTCTCAAGGCGAGAGTCCGTGTACCACAGGAGACCCCGCGCTACTTTCCGGAGGAGACAGAGTTCATACGGAGGGATACCACCGTAAAATATTGGCCGAAGCAGGCTCTCAAAAACTCGAGGGGCACACCATGCAAGGCCACATAGGTAATTTAGCAGCAGCGGTCGGAAATGGCGACCGTATCGCCGTCCCCCAGGGAGGGTCAACGTACGCCCATCATAGCAGCTACGAACTCCTTATACACCGCCGCGGAGTTAAACTTCACTAGTATTCGGTGGGTCAGCTGGAGCCCGTACACCTCAGCTACGCGAACACATAACATGTCCAACAACACAACCTCAAGAGCAAGGTATGAAGCATGGCCTGAAAACTCCAAACCAATGGTTTCTGTCCGGCGAGCAGAGGAAAGGGGGATCTCCATGGAGCCGACACGCCAAGCAGCACCCTCCCACACGCAACTCCAGGCAACAACTCCCTCTGTTCAGTTAGTCATTATTCAGTCAGCGACGACGGGAAGGATCTCGTGGGTCCACCAGGCGGTTGAATAGCTGTTCCTAAATGTGCCACTGGGGTAGACAGTAATCTAGATTTTTATTTAATAAATTTGTTATTGTTCTAGAAACGGTCGTTCATATCAAACCCGCCACATTATTGTCCAACTTTTCATGTTCTGTAACGCTTTGCCTGCTTATGTGTAAATTAAGTCTGTTCCTAAAAGCTAGAGTCCAATTCATAGCACTACACTTCAAAAAATTCGAAGTAAGTACCCTTTGGTTATGCTTCATTGGTAGTTATCAGGAGCCAACGACCTAAGTGGACAGGTTTCACCCGTGTGGTGAAGCCTGGCGGTTTACTCCCGATATTTTTATATGGTCTCAGGTTTTAGGTTAAATATCTGCTTGTATGCAGTTCTTTCTATTTGAGGTCTGCCTCCCATGCGAGGTAGTTCCATTACGTAACATCAATAGGAAAATAATTCTTTTGATCAAGTCAAAGAAAAAAAATCTCATACGATGCCTATACGTGCACAATATGCTAATATATATGTTTTTGGCTCCTAAGTGGGCCTGTGTTTTTCTGTTGTTCAGTTTTTCGGTGTTATATTTGTGGCCTTGGTTTGCCTTGGCCTTTGCTCCCTGTTTTTGCGTGTTTGGATGCTGTGTCGTGTGCGGTAGAGGTGTACTCACCTAGTTGTGCTTGCGGGGGTTGAGCTCTGGCTCTTTGGTCCCGCCTCTCAACCGTCAATCAACAGGTGTACAGGTTCCTGAGCCTATTGGGCTCTATCATATCTACACTTGAAACTGTGTATGGAGTCAGCCTCCACCACATCACTTCCTAATGCATTCCATTTGTCAACCATTCTGACACTAAAAAAGTTCTTTCTAATATCTCTGTGGCTCATTTGGGCACTCAGTTTCCACCTGTGTCCCCTAGTGCATGTGTCCCGTATGTTAAATAGCCAGTCTTTATCAACCCTGTCGATTCCCTTGAGAATCTTGAATGTGGTGATCATGTCTGTCGGAAAATCTGACCCCATTTAATATATCATACAGACAGATAACTGCTGTATTGTATAAACAAGTAACCCAAAGAAAACGTAACTTGTAGTGGAATTACCGTCTATAGAAAACGGGATATCATTACCGCATACTATTTTAAATTCACCACCTATTATGGTGGGAATTATTCTTAAATACATTAGTCTTTGGACTTTACCATTATAAAAACATCCCATATAAATTAACTTAATTATCAATATTAAAGTAGAGTAAATGTGACCCTTCTATCACTTATTGACATCTGGACAATGTAGGCCAGGCGTCAGTGGGGAAGGAGGGCAGCCATTGTTTATATTGAGACCAGAGGCTCACACGGGAGCAAATTCGGCTCCTGTTAATTTTACTTGGACGAAGTGTTATGGAAACCAAAGGTGTACCATTATCACACGCTGTCAACAAATTCAAGTTAAGTGTTCTTTCCGAAACCCGTATATCTATCATTAGTGGCCATTAATGTCATTGGGTAGGGTGACCCAGTTAGAACGCGAGGCAGCCTCAAACTAAAGGTAATTAAGTCAGGTCTTCAGTGTTCCATGTAGTGTTTTCTCTGATATAGCTTGTCATATATAGAACCTGGCTTCACAGTTAGTGCCCTTTTGACAGGTCAAGACGAGGAAGCATGTTTGTGCATCAGTTACCAGCACATGGAAGCTACCTCAAAGAGGGAAAATGTGGTCTACATCCTGGTTATACCTGCTGTACAAATAAGATAAGGAACCTCTTCAATGTATGTAGTCTATTACTGTAGTTTGATTGGCTGCATATATATTTAATTAATATAAACCCCCCCTAATGTGTAGAGGATCGATTTGTGAGATTAAGAGATTATTGCAGAAATACAGTCCACTTATCATTATACAAATTGCTATCGAAGTATATAAATTAACGTAAATATAAATTCATATAAATTAAATAAATATAAATCTCACACGTCGGTCACCATATTATTTGGTCATCTTCGAACCGGATGACGGATTATTTGATCCTTTGAACCCACATTTGGTCATCTTAGTACCGGATGAACCAGTTAACCAGTGGATTCATTAAATATACTAGTGCAGTGTTATTTAAACAAAGCCAGCAGTCAATGACGGCGGCGTTGACTCGTGCGAGTTCACGAGCCCCGCTCAGTTCAGATCAGCTTCGTCAGCGGTTTCATGCACACCCACAGATTTGGTGGCGTGTTATTCTGTGAAATGACAGCGCTAATATAGAAGCCAGCCAAATTAGTGACTGTGTCCCGAGATTGTTCACGGATTTCGTGGTGTTAAATTTTGCGAGAGATTATCTACGAATTTTGTGGACTTTATTTCGCGAGGTCACTAATAATATTTAATACTTCTAGATAGTATTAGAAGTTTCATAGAGGCTAATTAAAAGGCTATTATCAATAATTGTATATATTATTTCTCCAAAATAGAGAATTATTTAATATATATTGCACTAGTGTTCACAGTATAATATTTACTAATTGCCAACCCACAACAGGGTAGGATATTTACCATTGACTAGTTGAACTATTATTGTTCATCCTAGTCCCATTATTACCATAGTCAGTTGTACTATATTCAACAACCTGACACCATTAATGAATGGTCCAGACCCTATTTAGGGTGTAATTTTTATCAACTCGAGTTGAGTTGTGTATATAATAATTTACTTATGATCATTACACCTTTGAGTGATTAATTAGTGTCTATTCCATCCTAGGGTGATATAGAAGAGCTAACCTAAAGGTACTTCCAGTGACACTGGTTTATCACTCAAATCATTAGTGTGTATGATTGTATATATATAATGTGTATTAATTTTAAGTGCTAACCTCTAGTAGAGGTAGGATTATTGCCTAGTGAGTGCAGAATTTGACCCTAGGCTACCATCAGTGCTTGTTCAGTATTATGAGCAGCCCAAGTACAAGCCCCACAAGGCTTCACCAACTAGCCAGTATGGATAATGCAGGGAGAATAAAAAGAACCCTTGCAGGTCTTAAAGGCCACTTAACAAGACAGATCAAAAAATGTGAAGATTTGTCACAACAATCTCAAGTTGATTATGCTAACCTGGAAAGCTATTATCAAGCAGCTGCAGGTAAATTTGAGCAAATCAAATGCCAAATAGCTCTCCTTGTGGGGACAGATTACTACCATCAATTCATCGGTAGCCCTACTAAATATCAGGGCATAACCATGTTAAACTCTGCAGGAGGTAAATTACTCTCAGGCCCAGTATCAAGCCTGGGGAGACCTATGCCTGCAGATAAACAATACCAATAGAAATCTAAATTTGTCAGCTGATTATATTTCTCCAGTAGCATTATACTAAGGAGATTACAGCTGACTATACCAACAGAGGTTGATGTTAGTATCATCATTTAAAGCTGAAGATGAGTTCATGAGGCCTCAGTGGCAAATCAGTGAACAGTAGCCTAAAACAGCTACAAGTCACTGCGACCAATGTCACTGAACCCACTGCAGTCTCAGAACCATACTTTACTTTAATGATGAGCTATTCAATCTTCTGAATCAATTAACTAAATTAAAACCCCAATAAATCTGATGACTGATTTGATACATTTATTATTTAATCAAGATGTATTCCATGGGCCTCAGTGTTTATATATCAGTGACTAGTTACCTGAACAAACTTCAAGTTATATCTAATGTCACTGATCTCACTGCAGTCCCTGAATCATACTTGACTGTAGTACTTGATCACATCCAGTCTTCTGGGTTAAATAATATGTAATAAGGCTTGAATATTAGCCTTTCAAGAGTTAACAGGGAAATGAAATCGCATTAGACTTCTAACCCCTGCAACTCTAGTACGGGACATCCGTCCTGTACGAACAGACACACAAATGTGTGATTACTAACTACTAACATCAAATTAATCTAATAATCCGAAGGAGGAGTATCGGTGTTCGTCTGTTCTAAATAGGACTTCGACCCGTGAGCAGCCCCTGGGGAATTATGTCGGAAAATCTGACACCATTTAATATATCATACAGACAGATAACTGCTGTATTGTATAAACAAGTAACCCAAAGAAAACGTAACTTGTAGTGGAATTATCGTCTATAGAAAATGGGATATCATTACCACATACTATTTTAAAATCACCACCTATTATGGTGGAAATTATTCTTAAATACATTAGTCTTTGGACTTTACCATTATAAAAACATCTCATATAAATTAACTTAATTATCAATATTAAAGTAGAGTAAATGTGACCCTTCTATCACTTATTGACATCTGGACAATGTAGGCCAGGCGTCAGTGGGGAAGGAGGGCAGCCATTGTTTATATTGAGACCAGAGGCTCACACGGGAGCAAATTCGGCTCCTGTTAATTTTACTTGGACGAAGTGTTATGGAAACCAAAGGTGTACCATTATCACACGCTGTCAACAAATTCAAGTTAAGTGTTCTTTCCGAAACCCGTATATCTATCATTAGTGGCCATTAATGTCATTGGGTAGGGTGACCCAGTTAGAACGCGAGGCAGCCTCAAACTAAAGGTAATTAAGTCAGGTCTTCAGTGTTCCATGTAGTGTTTTCTCTGATATAGCTTGTCATATATAGAACCTGGCTTCACAGTTAGTGCCCTTTTGACAGGTCAAGACGAGGAAGCATGTTTGTGCATCAGTTACCAGCACATGGAAGCTACCTCAAAGAGGGAAAATGTGGTCTACATCCTGGTTATACCTGCTGTACAAATAAGATAAGGAACCTCTTCAATGTATGTAGTCTATTACTGTAGTTTGATTGGCTGCATATATATTTAATTAATATAAACCCCCCCTAATGTGTAGAGGATCGATTTGTGAGATTAAGAGATTATTGCAGAAATACAGTCCACTTATCATTATACAAATTGCTATCGAAGTATATAAATTAACGTAAATATAAATTCATATAAATTAAATAAATATAAATCTCACACGTCGGTCACCATATTATTTGGTCATCTTCGAACCGGATGACGGATTATTTGATCCTTTGAACCCACATTTGGTCATCTTAGTACCGGATGAACCAGTTAACCAGTGGATTCATTAAATATACTAGTGCAGTGTTATTTAAACAAAGCCAGCAGTCAATGACGGCGGCGTTGACTCGTGCGAGTTCACGAGCCCCGCTCAGTTCAGATCAGCTTCGTCAGCGGTTTCATGCACACCCACAGATTTGGTGGCGTGTTATTCTGTGAAATGACAGCGCTAATATAGAAGCCAGCCAAATTAGTGACTGTGTCCCGAGATTGTTCACGGATTTCGTGGTGTTAAATTTTGCGAGAGATTATCTACGAATTTTGTGGACTTTATTTCGCGAGGTCACTAATAATATTTAATACTTCTAGATAGTATTAGAAGTTTCATAGAGGCTAATTAAAAGGCTATTATCAATAATTGTATATATTATTTCTCCAAAATAGAGAATTATTTAATATATATTGCACTAGTGTTCACAGTATAATATTTACTAATTGCCAACCCACAACAGGGTAGGATATTTACCATTGACTAGTTGAACTATTATTGTTCATCCTAGTCCCATTATTACCATAGTCAGTTGTACTATATTCAACAACCTGACACCATTAATGAATGGTCCAGACCCTATTTAGGGTGTAATTTTTATCAACTCGAGTTGAGTTGTGTATATAATAATTTACTTATGATCATTACACCTTTGAGTGATTAATTAGTGTCTATTCCATCCTAGGGTGATATAGAAGAGCTAACCTAAAGGTACTTCCAGTGACACTGGTTTATCACTCAAATCATTAGTGTGTATGATTGTATATATATAATGTGTATTAATTTTAAGTGCTAACCTCTAGTAGAGGTAGGATTATTGCCTAGTGAGTGCAGAATTTGACCCTAGGCTACCATCAGTGCTTGTTCAGTATTATGAGCAGCCCAAGTACAAGCCCCACAAGGCTTCACCAACTAGCCAGTATGGATAATGCAGGGAGAATAAAAAGAACCCTTGCAGGTCTTAAAGGCCACTTAACAAGACAGATCAAAAAATGTGAAGATTTGTCACAACAATCTCAAGTTGATTATGCTAACCTGGAAAGCTATTATCAAGCAGCTGCAGGTAAATTTGAGCAAATCAAATGCCAAATAGCTCTCCTTGTGGGGACAGATTACTACCATCAATTCATCGGTAGCCCTACTAAATATCAGGGCATAACCATGTTAAACTCTGCAGGAGGTAAATTACTCTCAGGCCCAGTATCAAGCCTGGGGAGACCTATGCCTGCAGATAAACAATACCAATAGAAATCTAAATTTGTCAGCTGATTATATTTCTCCAGTAGCATTATACTAAGGAGATTACAGCTGACTATACCAACAGAGGTTGATGTTAGTATCATCATTTAAAGCTGAAGATGAGTTCATGAGGCCTCAGTGGCAAATCAGTGAACAGTAGCCTAAAACAGCTACAAGTCACTGCGACCAATGTCACTGAACCCACTGCAGTCTCAGAACCATACTTTACTTTAATGATGAGCTATTCAATCTTCTGAATCAATTAACTAAATTAAAACCCCAATAAATCTGATGACTGATTTGATACATTTATTATTTAATCAAGATGTATTCCATGGGCCTCAGTGTTTATATATCAGTGACTAGTTACCTGAACAAACTTCAAGTTATATCTAATGTCACTGATCTCACTGCAGTCCCTGAATCATACTTGACTGTAGTACTTGATCACATCCAGTCTTCTGGGTTAAATAATATGTAATAAGGCTTGAATATTAGCCTTTCAAGAGTTAACAGGGAAATGAAATCGCATTAGACTTCTAACCCCTGCAACTCTAGTACGGGACATCCGTCCTGTACGAACAGACACACAAATGTGTGATTACTAACTACTAACATCAAATTAATCTAATAATCCGAAGGAGGAGTATCGGTGTTCGTCTGTTCTAAATAGGACTTCGACCCGTGAGCAGCCCCTGGGGAATTATGTCGGAAAATCTGACACCATTTAATATATCATACAGACAGATAACTGCTGTATTGTATAAACAAGTAACCCAAAGAAAACGTAACTTGTAGTGGAATTATCGTCTATAGAAAATGGGATATCATTACCACATACTATTTTAAATTCACCACCTATTATGGTGGGAATTATTCTTAAATACATTAGTCTTTGGACTTTACCATTATAAAAACATCTCATATAAATTAACTTAATTATCAATATTAAAGTAGAGTAAATGTGACCCTTCTATCACTTATTGACATCTGGACAATGTAGGCCAGGCGTCAGTGGGGAAGGAGGGCAGCCATTGTTTATATTGAGACCAGAGGCTCACACGGGAGCAAATTCGGCTCCTGTTAATTTTACTTGGACGAAGTGTTATGGAAACCAAAGGTGTACCATTATCACACGCTGTCAACAAATTCAAGTTAAGTGTTCTTTCCGAAACCCGTATATCTATCATTAGTGGCCATTAATGTCATTGGGTAGGGTGAACCGGTTAGAACGCGAGACAGCCTCAAACTAAAGGTAATTAAGCCAGGTCTTCAGTGTTCCATGTAGTGTTTTCTCTGATATAGCTAGTCATATATAGAACCTGGCTTCACAGTTAGCGCCCTTTTGACAGGTCAAGACGAGGAAGCATGTTTGTGCATCAGTTACCAGCACGTGGAAGCTACCTCAAAGAGGGAAAATGTGGTCTACATCCTGGTTATACCTGCTGTACAAATAAGATAAGGAACCTCTTCAATGTATGTAGTCTATTACTGTAGTTTGATTGGCTGCATATATATTTAATTAATATAAACCCCCCCTAATGTGTAGAGGATCGATTTGTGAGATTAAGAGATTATTGCAGAAATACGGTCCACTTATCATTATACAAATTGCTATCGAAGTATATAAATTAACGTAAATATAAATTCATATAAATTAAATAAATATAAATCTCACAGGTCGGTTCCCACAATGTCTCCCCTAACTCTTCTGTCTTCCAGCGAAGTGAGGTTTAATTCCCGTAGTCTCTCCTCATAGCTCATATCTCTCAACTCGG
>NC_091151.1:13210103-13232603 GCF_040958095.1 Procambarus clarkii
TGTCTACGGGAAATCTGTTCCCATCCTGCAGTTACTTCCACACTGGAACAGCGTCATTGCAGATGGAAATTTATCCCTCCGAGAGCCCCATGGCACGGAGGATTTTATGAACGGTTAAGAACTGTAAAAAGATCCTTGAGAAAATCTCTACACCGTCAGAAAATCAATCTTCAAGAACTCCAGACAGTAATCACGGAAATAGAATCAAGGGTGAATAACCGGCCGTTGACTTACTTGTCTGAGGATCCTACTCACATGAGCCGTTAAGTCCTGCCCACCTAATGTATGGAAGACTTCTGACTCCAGTACCATCTCTAGTGGATGATGAGATCAGAGATCCCTCATATGTGGGTCAGAGCGAGTTGGTTCAGGGGTATAAGCATCTGTCCAGCATAATCCAAAAATGGAATGATGTTTGGACAAAATATCTTACATCTCTACGAGAACATCACTATGGGGCCAATGTCCCACATAATATATCTAATCTCCAATCTGGCGATATTGTCTTGGTAGACAGTGATGGCCCTAGGCCTGACTGGCCATTAGGTAAAGTTGTCTCAGTCCATCCAGATAGTCAGGGGATTTTGAGAATAGTCAAAATCCTGTCTAAAGGAACAACTTCCCTGAAGACATTGGACAAACTCATCCACATGGAATCAGTGAGCCAGCTGCAGTTAGATCCTGAGAGACCTCAAGACACTCTAACTCCACAAGACCCACAGACTCCTAACAGACACAATCGTCCACAACGGACAGCAGCACAAAAGTGCAAGCAAAATTTGCACTTGTATTATCAATCCAATGGAGAGTAAATAAATACATATGGTTACTATTGTCCTAAGTATTGGACTCTGTGCCAGTTCTCTCCCTCTGGAAGATGTGGGAAATTTTACCCACCATATCTAATAATCATCTAAGAAATGTATAATTTCTATATCATATCAAAATCATATCTAAATTGTATCAAAATCATATTAGAATCATTAAGATTCATTATATAGCTTGATCCTGGATGACAATGGCACCAACACGTACGCAACAGGGGCCCTTTTGATGCCTACGTGACTTTGTACATGATTTCTCAAGGATCCAGAAGCTTCTAGAAGGATTTGTTAATTAAAAAACTATTGAACATTTCAACATCCGGTAGGGATAATATCGAATCCTTAATAAGAATCAGTGGTACTTACAAATACTACTTATAATCTTTAAATCTTATATCTAATTATATTATAATCACATCTTATTTCAATAATAAGTCTAGACTGTAAAAATAATCAATCAATATTCATAGAAGGCTACCGTGCACAGAGAGCATGGCAGGGCGATGGGGGGAGTGAAGCGCCCACCAACAAAGCCCGAGGCACTCCGCGTTTGTTTACAAATGAGTGAACAAGTGACTGATCCTTAGCGAACATTACCAGCTCAAGGACACCTTACTAATATTTTTTATCGCCAGTGAATACTCTCTAGAACTGGGGAGTACCTGGACAATATCTACAAGGAAAATCATAGAACATTTATAAAAATAAGAGTGTAGTGGAGATCACAGTGACGCGGTTTCCACCACCTTCATTCCTATTCTTTATCAAATATCATTCTTCTGCAACGCAGTTAAAGAAAATCCAAGTAGCAACGCAACCAGATAATACATACAGCAACGCTGTAGCAAATATAGTGCCTAAACTCGACAAGAGAGTTAATCAGTCTGGCAAACTTGTCAGACAGGCACCCCGACTGGCAGAGAAGTATATTGAAGGTTTTTGGTATATGATTGGCCAATTGTATGCTTGTGTGGCTTTAATATCCTATAAATCTGTCTGTTGGTTAAAAAGCGAGGCTAAGCCTCACATTTCAGTAAGTTTATTAAAATTGTAGTGTAGCTGTGAATCTTGTCCAAGCACTGAACCTCATGAGTGTCCATTCTGTCAGAAAAGAATTCAGCCTCAATAAGTAAAAACCTCACAAGTGTCCATAGTTTGGAAAAGATTCAGTCAAGCTAACTGTATCATATAAATTGAATATGTCTGCATATATATTTGAATATATAAATTAAGTTATCAATTGCTTGCTTAGTTATTTTTAAGTTATCATATAAGTTCATTTAATTGAATATAATTTCTAGTACTTACTTAATAGTATTAAGACTACATTTAAGGTCATTTATTATACTTTTACAATTTAATTTGTTGTTTATAGTATAAGTACATATTGGCTGTTAAGTTATGGTGCTAGGTTAGACTATGTATGTTTAAATCCCTGATTTAAACAGAGCCAGTGTTCAGTCATACAACTGAATTTATCAAATCTTATCCTTGTATAAAATACAAGCTGATGTGAGATCCCTGTCTACAGGTGGATTGGAACTTCTATCAACTAAGTCATTCACCCCACCTGTCCCTTACAGCCCACAATCTGTCATTAGGAAAAGAGGAATTAGGATTTACAACCCTAGCTAGAGATTTTAGTTGAATTAATTTGCAGACAGTAAATTTTTAATTTAGTTCAATACAAGTCCCTGGTAGTCTCCTCTTATATCAATCCCAGCAGGTTTTTCCCACATATATATATATATATATATATATATATATTATATATACTGTATATTATATAAATCATTTACAAATATTACATATATTTTGTATTACTGAATTGTATTACTGAATTAAATATAATATTTTAATTCTCTTTTTGTACCCTATTTATTTGTAATTGACCTAATTTGTATGCCAATAAATTGGCAACAATATGGGATTAAAAACGTTAGCTAGAAACGTTTTAATGTAGGTAATTAAAAGATTATAAAAGTTTTTTTTTAAACGTTTCCATTTCACGTTCTAAGATTGTTTTTACAAATTCTCAAAATACATTTTTTAAACGTAATTACAAACGTGCTGAAAACAATGAAATGTCATTTTCAGAACGTTTTAAAAACGTGAAAATGTTTGCTGGGTATGTTCATAAAACAATAAACAAATAGTTTTGCTGCTATTTCACTCTATACACACGTTATATATAAGTATCTACATGTTTTGTTCACCATAACGAACACTACGTTGGTATTGAGAGTCGAAAAGCAACGAGGAGTGACCGCCACACACCAGCCAGCCACTCATTGCCACTCCCTCAACAACACCTCACTCCCCCACTTTTTCCTCCCACCAACCTGTTTTATATTTTATTCACAATATACAGACGTTATATATAAGAATCTACATATTTTGTTCACCACAACTGTACAACTAAGCTGATATACTTAGTTCAGGCACTAAGAGTCGTCACTACACACAGTCAGCTGGCAGCTCCCTCACTTATTTCAGGTCACACGCACTAAACTTTCTTCTCCCAACAATACCGTTTGTGGTGTTATTGCACTATATACAGATGTTATATATAAGTATGTATATGTTTTGTTCACCCACAACTTTACAACTAAGCTGATATAGTTTGTTCAGGCACTAAGAGTCGTCGCTATACACACAGTCAACTGGCGGCTCCCTTACTCATTCAAGGTCACACACACTAAACTTTTTCCCAAAACAATACTGTTTGCCGTGTTATTACATTATATACACATATTATATATGAGTACCTATATGTTGTATGCACCGTAACTGTACACCTAAGCTTGTAGAGGGCCCAAAGAGCATAGTGGCCACCCTCTACACAGCCAGACAAATCATGCAGTCCTCCATCACCCAAATGGCTCCTCCCAGCATAATACTTTTGCTGTTATTACACTAATACACACATTATATATAAGTATCTATATTTGTGTTCAGCATAGAGAACCACTGAGCTGGTTTGGTGAATACAGACAATAACAGGTGACCACACAGTCAGTAAACGATGCACTCTCCCTCTGTCTCTCAGCATCACTCCTCCCACAGCGCTAATTATTACAACAATCCTGCTATTATCACAACCCTGGTTACTTTTATCACAGTCAGGGGTCATCTGTAATATTGTCATCGCTAAATAATAGCAATTATATATTTATTTTGACATTTTTCGGCAATGCTGTGATCACAAGCTGAGCAGGAATGTTGTTCGCTCATGCTGCGTGCGCCGGCCTTGGTTGCTCCAACAGTACTGTGGCTCTCATGCCTGAGAATATTGCCCACGATTTTTTTTAACTGGAGTCTGTTTACAAGAGCCATGAGGAAGCTAAATGTGAACCCCATGTAGCCACGGGCCATTTGAATCGTGCCTGGCAACCTATGGCGTATATATACCATGCGCACCGTGGGACATGTTACTCATGGCGTATAAATATGCCATGCGCAGTTTAAGGGTTAATAACCTATTAATGCACCCCTTTGTTATGTCCATTCATCCTATTGAAGTGAGTGAGAGTATTGGTGAGTGAGTGGGAGAGTGAGTGAGAGTATTGGTGAGTGAGTGAGAGTGAGGGTAAGTGTATGAGAGTGTGTGTGAGAGTGAGAGAGAGTGAGTGAGTGAGTATGAGGGTGTGTGACAGTGTGTGAGAGTGAAAGTGTGTGCATGTGTGAGAGTGAGTGAGAGTGTGTGAGAGTGAGTGAGTGAGTATGGAGTGTGTGACAGTGTGTGAGAGTAAGTGAGACTGTGTGAGAATGTGTGTAAGTAAGTGAGTATGAGATTGTGTGTGGGTGAGTGAGTGAGTGAGAGTGAGTGAGTATGAGAGTGCAAGTGTGAGAGTGAGAGAGTGTCAGAGTGAGTATGAAAGTGTGTGAAAGTGAGTATGAGTGAGTATGAGTGAGAGTGTGTGCGTGTGTGAGAGTAAGTGAGTTGGTGAGTGTGTGTGAGTGAGTGAGAGTGTGTGAGAGTGAGTGAGAGTGAGTATGAGAGTGTGAGAGTGTGTGTGAGTTGGTGAGTGTGTGAGGGAGAGTGTGTGAGTGAGTGAGTGAGAGTAGTGAGAGTGTATGGGAGTGTGTGAGAGTGAGTATGAGAGTGTGAGAGTGAGAGTGTACTCACCTAGTTGTGTTTGCGGGGGTTGAGCTCTGGCTCTTTGGTCCCGCCTCTCAACTGTCAACCAACAGGTGTACAGATTCCTGAGCCAATTGGACTCTATCATATCTACACTTGAAACTGTGTATGGAGTCAGCCTCCACCACATCACCTCCTAATGCATTCCATTTGTCAACCACTCTGACACTAAAAAGTTCTTTCTAATATCTTTGTAGCTCATTTGGGCACTCAGTTTCCATCTGTGTCCCCTAGTGCGTGTGCCCCTTGTATTAAATAGCCTGTCTTTATCTACCCTATCAATTCTCTTGAGAATATTGAATGTGGTGATCATGTCCCCCCTAACTCTTCTGTCTTCCAGCGAAGTGAGGTTTAATTCCCGTAGTCTCTCCTCGTAGCTCATATCTCTCAGCTCGGGTACTTGTCTGGTGGCAAACCTTTGAACCTTTTCCAGTTTAGTCTTATCCTTGACTAGACATGGACTCCATGCTGGGGTTGCATACTCCAGGATTGGCCTGACATATGTGGTATACAAAGTTCTGAATGTTTCTTTACACAAGTTTCTGAATGCCGTTCATATGTTGGCCAGCCTGGCATATGCCGCTGATGTTATCCTCTTGATATGGGCAGCAGGAGACAGGTCTGGCATGATATCAACTCCCAAGTCTTTTTCTTTCTCTGACTCCTGAAGAAGTGAGTATGTGAGTGTGTGAGAGTGAGTGAGTTGGTGAGTGTGTGAGTGAGTGAGAGTGTGTGAGACTAAGTGAGAGTAAGTGGGGAGTGTGTGAGAGTGAGTATGAGAGTGTGAGAGTGAGTGAGAGTGTGTGAGAGTAAGAGAGAGTGAGAGTATGTGAGAGTGTGTGAGAGTGAGTGAGGGAGTATGAGAGTGTGAGTGAGAGTGAGTATGAACGTGTGTGAAAGTGCGTGAGAGTGAGTGAGGGTGAGTGAGACTGTGTGAGAGTGTGTGTGAGTGAGTGAGTGAGTATGAGATTTAGTGAGAGTGAGTGAGTATGAGAGTGCAAGTGTGAGAGTGTGAGTGAGTATGATAGTGTGTGAAAGTGAGTTTGAGAGCATGAGAGTGAGAGTGTGTGCGTGTGTGAGAGTGAGTGAGTTGGTGAGTGTGTGAGTGAGCAAGAGTGTGTGAGAGTGAATGAGAGTGTGTGAGAGCAAATGAGAGTGTGTGAGAGTGAGTATGAGAGTGTGAGAGTGAGTGAGAGTGTGTGAGTTGGTGAGTGTGTGTGAGTGAGAGTGTGTGAAAGTGAGTGAGAGTAAGTGAGAGTGTGTGGACGGAGCTGGTGGAGAGCCCAACTCTGGGCTGGTGGTGGAGACACAGTGTTTAGTTTAGTTTAGCTGAGGCCTTCATTGGTGTAGGCTGTCTAACAGCTGGCTGCTACCGCCAGCCATTCCCCACCACCACTCTCCATCGCCCACCACAGCCACCACCGTCCGACACAGCAGCCACCGCCCGCCACAGCTGCCAGTCCTGCCACCCTCGCCACCACTCACTACTGCCCGCCACCATTCGCCACCGCCCACCAGCCCTGCCACTGCCCGACACCCCCACCACCCCCGCCAACACCCTCCACCAACCACCATCGCCTGCCACCACAAGCAACCACCCACCACTGTCTGCCACACCCCCCCCCTACCCACCACTGCCGCCATCGCCTGCCATCACCCTCTGCCACCGCCTGCCAAAGTCCACCACCACCGTCTGCCAACGCATGCCACCACCCACCACAGACCATCACCGCCCGCCATCGCCCACCACAGTCCACCACCACCTGCTGCCAATGCCCGCCACCACCTACCACCCGCCACCGCCTGCCACCGCCAGCCACCACCCACCACCGCTCGTTACCCCCTGCCACTTTCTGCCACAGCCGCAACTACCGGCCACAGTCGCCACCGCCCGCTACTGCTCGCCACCGCTGCCACTGCCCACAACCGCCACCGTACATATCTCTCTCTCTCTCTTCTTCTTCTCTCTCTCTTCTCTCTTCTTCTTCTCTCTCTTTTCTACTCTCTCCTTCTCTCTCTCTCCCCCTCCTTTCTTGCTCTCTCGCTCTTCTTCTTCTCTCTCTATTCTCTACCTATATCTTCTTCTTCACTCTTTTCTTCATCTCTCTCTCTCTTCTTTTATCTTCTCTCTATCATCTCTCTCTCTTCTTTCTCTCTCTCTTCTTTCTCTCTCTCTTCTTTCACTCCTCTCTCTCTAATCTCTACTTCTCTCTCTCTCTCAATTTTTCTCTTCCCTTCTGCTCTCTCTTCTTCCTCTCTCTCTCTTTGCTTTCTCTCTCTCTTCTTTCACTCTAGCTTCCTCTTCCTCTTCTCTCTTTCTCAATTCTTATTGTCTTCTTTCCTCTCTCTTCTACCTCTCTCCTTCTCTTCTCTCTCTCTCTGCTCACTCTTTTCTTCTCTCTCTCTCTCTTCTTTCTCTTTTTCCTCTCTTTCTCTCTCTATCTTCTTCTTATATCTCTCTCTTCTTCTTCTCTCTGTCTTCTTCTCTTTCCCTCTCTTCTTCACGCTCTTTTCTCTTTCCCTCTCTTCTTCACGCTCCTCTTCTCTCTCTTCTTCTCCCTTTCTTTGTTCCTTTCTTTCTCTCAATTTCTCTCTCTCTTTCTCCTCTCTCTCCTCTGTCTTCCTCTCTCCTTTCTCTCTTGCTCTCTCTTTCCTCTCACTGTCTCTATCTTTCTAAATGCAATAAAGATAATTATACCTAATAAATTCAATACTTATTAATTGCAATTAATGTTTTAAAACCTTTGCTTCAAAAGGTTATATCAAGACATTTAAAATACGTTCTATTAATTAAAACGTTTTGACCTCACGTTTTATATTCGTCTTAACAAATTCTCAAAATACGTATTTTAAACGTAATCAAAAACGTTTCCAAAACAATGAAACGTCGTTTTTCAGGACTTTGAAAATGCGAAATGTTTGGTGGAACATCCTAGGAGTTTGTTGGAAATAACCAACAGTTTTATACATCTTTGTATTTTATGCAACCTTTGCATTAACCACAAGTAGTTACTAAAATTACTGACTTGTAGATTTAATCATTATCATGATTTACTTACACATATTGCCAGATTCTTCCTAGTGAGTGACGACGTGAGGAACGACAGGCAGTAACATGAATTCTCTCCACATTTAGTTGGATTTATAACAAGAGTCCAGTTTATTATTTCCTTTACTAAAAATAGTTACTTACTAATAAGTTTAATTTCGTAGTATACTACTACTTACTGGAACTCCCTTATTTAGTTGATATTAAACATTCTAGAGGAAATTACTTTAATGTAAATGATTTTACTTTAATTTCCTCGATTAGTTGCATAACTTTAATAAGCCAATTTATGTTACGAGAAATTCTATTTTATCGCAGAAGAATTTAATGTGATATTAGTACTCATCACTACCTTTTCCTTCCTTAGTCAATTGCGATATATACATATCCATTTACGCTTGAGATGTCTATCGAGAGCCGCGCATGCACAATAAGGAAGAGGAGGAAGACGGGAGAGCGTCACACGAGAGAACGAGAGAGCACGGCAGACGCCATTGACAACGTGTAGCAGAGCTACGTTTTGACCATACTTATTTCGCTCCCACGACCAGTAGAGCGTTGCCACGTTATCTGGCATAATATAGCTGTGTCCCAGACTAGCATATCTGCAATTCCAAAGTCAACGTCTTTCAAGCAGCAGCTGGAGGACGAAGAATTGCTCAAGTCTCCACATCAACGGACACAGGGCTCGGCAGCTAGGTTCACCTGTTTGTTATCATGTGGCCACAGTTAACATTTAGGCTAGCAGTCGTTAGGCCGATAAAAATAATAAAATCCCGTACGTGTCTTTAGTACATTTATAATCTAAATAGAAGATTATTTTCCTTATTTCTTCAGAAGAAGTTTACAGTGTTTGAATATAAATTGCAGATATTGGCTGAAGATTTCCACTGTTATCTCATAATTTAGGATGTATTTGTAGTTACCTATTATGTAGAAGATTTCTACAATGTAATTGCCTTTCAGTACCAAGGCGACGCCAACCGAGGTGCTAGGCTTCCCCACCGTTCCGTGCAACAATTTGCCCTATGCAACACGTCGTCGGTGGAGCGTAGCAACTGATTACAACTCTCTAGAATTACAGCTAAGCTGTTCCTTTTTTTTTTATCTGTAGCAATAACTCTGTAGTTACAGAAGTGATCTCTCAAAGAGATCAATTACATTAACCCATTGATTTATATATATACTGTACTATTCTATCCAGCAGTATATTGAGGTGTATTTACCTCCAATTAATATTATATAATCAACCTTATTTACTTTCATATTTGATTTACTCTGGTGAAGAACCAGCACCAAAATAATGCTAGGGATGTATTCATCTTTTAGCATGTAACCCCCAATTTTGTGTAAGTTAATTTACTCCATTTATATAAGAATACAGTTTCACTAAGATCCATAGGACACTAGTTCTTGGGATCAGTTTTTCCATTATCTTTTTTTTGTTTTCCACTTTTTCTCAAAAAGTGGTGGTCCTTCATAGCTATCGAAGTATATATTTAATTATTAGTTATTGGAGTCAGGTTTTCCCAAAGAGTTTTCATCAACAACAACACTGCAATATTCGTCTTTTCAGTACCTCTGTGATGTTCTCTTTCATACTAAATAGAACTACGTTACATTTCATGGATAGAAGTTTTTCTTTCAGTGGCATCGAAGGTATACCATTAAAACGTGCTCATTTTCACCAATAAACTTTTGCAGAGTCAGATAAATTTTCTTATGCTTGGATCTATCAGTATGAGACATCACTTCATATGACTGCTTTTCCGCCCATGGCATATTCCTCCACAAAATAGTTGCACCTGGACTTTGTCATATAGTGTTGTTCACTACATCAGGAACACTTCCATCCTCAGGTTGAGTCTTCACACCCATTACATTGGGTAAATCTTAAAATATAAAAAAAAAAAGGTTTTATCACAGTATTTATTTCAAATAATATTTTTGCCGGTAACGTTTTCAGTAATAGGCAAAACGTAAATCACATCTCAGCAAATACATGTAAATGCTGTAAACACGTCTTACAATAAACAATATGTGAGGTGGTCATTGCTCATGTATGTGTTGACATTTCAAGAACGATGGAGCAAGTTGGTGGTAGGTTGTGCCACGACTCGGCAAGTCACCTCGGGAACATTTAAACTCCGCACATTTTCTTACTTGTAGAGTTTCCAAATTAAGCTATCGATGATATTTTTTCTTATCAATTAGTTTTAGACTATAACTGGCCAAATTACATTTTCTTCCTTTATTAGATCTACCTTTTACTTGTTTGTTCTCTCGCTCAGTCCCCACTACATCTTTCCACGGGGTATACGAACCATCACGAATTCTTTTTATTATCCCTCAAAACGTATGCTAAATTGGCTAGTCTAGTGAAATAGTATTTCTCCCATTCTTTTTCTTCCTCTTTACTCTATCCTATTCCATCATTGAACCCAATACCATACGGGATGATTACACCCTAGAGAAATATTATTTCTGACTTCATGACAAATTTGTCTTCTTGCCGATTTAAAACTCCAGCGTTTAATAATATTTTTCTGTATTCCTAAATCTTCATTACAGGCACTATACTGAAGTCCTATAATGTGAGGTTTGTTGTGGGATTTGGAGATAAACCAAGTATTATCCCTCCTTGAGTTGTATTAATCTGCATTACCTCGCATTGAGAAACGTTACTGTAAGGATATTCTTCCCATAACTGTCATGCAAATGCGCCGAGATTCCTGATGATGGTAGACAAAACAGTCTACGATCATCGATCTGTCATTTAGACAGACGAAACAGTCACCAGGTTTTAAAATTTCATCACTAGTAAAGTCTGCATCTACAATACACTGATTTAGATGCTTAAACTTTGTGAGCGTGTACATGGAACGACACTCCTTGAAGTGAATAAAAGTCTTCACATCTCACCATTTATACCCTTTGACACAGAGTTGTCATTTAGAGGGAGAAAATAAACACAAGTATTTTGTGTTTCCATATGAAATAATAACTATCTTCATTCGTCCTTGAAGAATGTGAACAAGAGCTTCCTTCAGAGCTTTTTAAAACCAGTGCCATCTCTTATATTCCATATCTTTTCCTAATCCCTTGTAAAATGCTCCTTCAAACTGCGAGGCGAGGGAGAGTTTTGTAAGTTGGTAAAGTCGCTGGTCCGCTAGCAAACTGGGTGACTAATCCAATAAGGACCGATCGATGGGGGACTTCAGCCATCCGGCTGTTGAATTCGGGCGGTTCTCCAATATGTATATTTCCAGGTTTACTGCGATCAGCTACATCAGCGTGATTTTTGTAAGGAAGGTTTTCACGAAATAATCTTGTGTAGCGGTAACGATTCCACAAGGCTAGTACCATTTTACATATTTCCACACATGTTGAATCAATATCCTACAACAATCAATATCGATCATTGCAGATGGGTAGCTTGGCCAATTCTACTACAATAGTTTTGATCTCCAAAGAGCCTTTGCTATTCATGAGAGATTGATGGAGATTAAGCCATTCAAGGAGTTGCGCAAACTGTGAGAGAGTAACTCCGGGGACTGAACCCAGGACCACAGGATAACACGTCCATTGTTCTGTCCGCTCAGCCACCGGCTGAGTTAAACAGTAAGATAATATCAATTCTGGGGTGAAATAGAGCTGCTAATAGCGAAAATACAGGTGAGAACTATGGCGGAGGACAGGACCTGAAACTTGGTAGTTGCCCTGCTCCATTTTACTAATTCGGAAATACCTGTATTTTAGATCTCAGGGAAATTGAACTGTTAATAGCAAAAATACACAAGAGGACTAAGGCGGAAGAGGAGCTGGAGCATGAAAACTATCTCATTTGTTCTTAATGCATCTGAAATGCATCTGTTTTAAATCTCATGAAAATCGCGTTAATAGTAACGAAACTATACCTATAAACGTTAAGAGCCAGGTATAAGAACTAACATCTGACAACATTACTTACTTCACACACTCCTAATTTACATGTCCTCTGAAAATGGACAGCTTTAGACTTTAATTTCACTCTTAAACGGGTACAGCTTAGGGGCCATATCACCCGAAAATCCGATGGAAAATGGAATATTTACGAAAAATTACGAAAAATACTACAACGTTCTGGCAACACTGTGGTCCAAACCGTTTAATGATATCTTGAAAAATAACGTAATTAGAGTCAAATTTCCCGCTGCAACTTCGTGAATCTGGTCCTCGCGCCGTGAGTACGCCGCGGGGTATTGTATCTTACGTTGTAGATGTCTTATTTTTCGTAATAGCGTTGAAAATAACATGTTATGCATAAAATGAATATAAACTAACACATATGGCAACACAACATATGGTCCGACACGAGGGTGGTGCAGTCAGTGACTGCGTGTCTCTCATGGAGAAAGGATGTATGCTGACGCGCTCACACAATATCTCCGAGAACATGCTATTTTTGCTATTTTTAGCTATTTGTACTGCAATATGACTTACCAAACGAACAAGAGAGAAGCATTGACAGCTAGATGCATGCGAGCTCTCCATACGAGCTGGCCGCAATGCGTAAATCACCACTCACGAGTGACCGCAGGTAGAGAAACTTTGAGAGCGCGCTACGCAACTCCAACTTTTACAACTAGATAAAATTTCACAGCCTTTATTTATTATTCTATTTACATGAAACTTGCACATTATATGTAGAGTTTACGCCTCTATAAACGCATGTCATTATTCTTATCTACGTAGATTTATTGATTTTATAAATAATGATACACCTCATTTTGTTGCATACGTTTTTGGGAAACTTTTATGAAATATGTATTATTGCACTAAATACATCTGGGATAATAATGTGACATGCAAATCTTTATTATATAGTAAGGTCATAGCTGAGTGTCGTATAAATGATTTTGGTTCACAATTGTGGGCTGTGAAATGTTTTGAACATGGTTGAAAAATTCGTCTTTTTTTTTGTTTTTGTTTTTTTTCTCCGTCTCTATTTAGGCTGAGATGCTGAAACTTGGCCTAGGTGCAGCACCTTTCACATGTATCAGGATAATAAATTATGAATACCCTACAACAATTTTTTAAATCCGGGTGATATGGCCCCTTAGTGACAATATTTTCTCCATAACAATTCCTTAAGGCCTCTATTGTCTCAATACCCTTATTCTCTCATCATCAGTGGCGCCTAGCAACAAATTTTTCCAGATGAGAATTCCTTAAGACTGCAGCGATAATTTTTCTCCATAAGAATTCCTTAAGACTACTACCTGTCACTTATATATATATTCTTTAACATACATAAACAAAGTGGTGTTAAAGCGTCTTTTCTTACGGAGTACTTAAGAACCTTCATAACACAGGGACGTAAGAAGAAGTGCATGGTGCTTCGTGATTGTAGGTGCTGGTGTCCATGAGTAACATGACAGACAGCCCGGTACACCTTCACACAGTCACTAATATTCGTCGTGTGACTGGACAACACTTTCTTCTAGCAGCAGCTTTTATCTGAATTGGGAAAAGAGAAGTTATAATTTAATTAGTCCCCACATAACTTTCATGATAGTCCCCACATAACTTTCATGATAGTCGCTACATATCTTTCGTGAGTGCACATTCATGGATTTGTTCTACATAATACTTGAAAAAACGCAAAAAAGCTGTAAAATTAAATGTTGACGTGATAGGCAAAAACCAATTTAATTTTTCAAATCTGCACGAATGGATTAAATGACAAGTGACAAATCTTACTCAGAAAAAAAAGCGAAAAAAGTTGGCCAGTGTTATTTTTCGTTGGAAATTAACATAAATGTTGACGTGTGCAGGAGCGTGTGGCGGGGGCGGCCATGGTGGGCGGCGTGGTCTCCGGCTGGCTCTACCTACTGAGAGGACAACTGAACCAGAGCTTGCCGGTTCTCCCCCGCACAGTGTGGCGGAGGATGTTCGTCGGTGTGTGGTACCTCTATTGTCTCATCATCAGTGGCGCCTACACCTGCAACCTCATAGCCATCTTCACCAGACAACCTATCCAAAGCACCTCCACACTCTCCAGCAGCTGGTGGACAGTCACTACAGGTATAGTCCCCAGTACCTAGTTGACAGTCACTACAGGTATAGTCCCCAGTACCCACAGCACCTCCACACTCTCCAGCACCTGGTGGACAGTCACTACAGGTATAGTCCCCAGTACCTAGTTGACAGTCACTACAGGTATAGTCCCCAGTACCCACAGCACCCCCACACTCTCCAGCAGCTGATTGACAGTCCTACAGGTATAGTCCCCAGTACCTAGTTGCCAGTCACTACAGGTAAAGTCCCCAGTACCTGGTGGACAGTCACTACAGGTATAGTCCCCAGTACCTGGTTGACAGTCACTACAGGTATAGTCCCCAGTACCTGGTTGACAGTCACTACAGGTAAAGTCCCCAGTACCTGGTTGACAGTCACTACAGGTAAAGTCCCCAGTACCTGGTTGACAGTCACTACAGGTAAAGTCCCCAGTACCTGGTTGACAGTCACTACAGGTAAAGTCCCCAGTACCTGGTTGACAGTCACTACAGGTATAGTCCCCAGTACCCACAGCACCTCCACACTCTCCACTACCTGGTGGACAGTCACTACAGGTATAGTGCCCAGTACCTGGTTGACAGTCACTACAGGTATAGTCCCCAGTACCTGGTTGACAGTCACTACAGGTATAGTCCCCAGTACCTGGTTGACAGTCACTACAGGTATAGTCCCCAGTACCTGGTTGACAGTCACTACAGGTATAGTCCCCAGTACCTGGTTGACAGTCACTACAGGTATAGTCCCCAGTACCTGGTTGACAGTCACTACAGGTATAGTCCCCAGTACCTGGTTGACAGTCACTACAGGTAAAGTTCCCAGTACCTGGTTGACAGTTGACAGTGCCTGCAACGACACAAAAGTCACTCTCGATCGTTGTGCCAATATCCCAGGACCGTGGGAAGTAAGAATCCGGTATCCAGGAAGAGGGAAAACAGCGATAAAGCTAACGAGTGTGAACTTAGTGATTGTCACCAAGCCACGTGATTCTAGAACGCCATTCAGAGAAAACTGGACTGTGGAGGCTGTGTTGATCTACATGTGGTAGTGACATCCGTCGTCTAGCGTGCCTTAGCTACAAGGTACCTGGGAGAGACGATCTTGTGAAGTGTTGTGTTGAAAATCTTAAATTCGCAATTCCGCGGAATTACCAGTGAACAGTGAAGTACTCTACTAAAATACGATCTTTCCTGCCTCACTCCACAAAGTTATGCTCCTACTCCGCCTACAGAATCGCTGACAGCACTTGTGAGGCATAGCATTTTCATGTGCCGCGCCGTGTTAGCGCCGTACCTGTCGTACCACGCCGTGCTGAGGGCGTTGTACCATCCCAGCTGTGTGTATATACCAGCTGCCGCCGCCTCGCTCCCCTTGCCTACCCTAGGCTGATTGAATTTGAACAATTATGCCTTTTTCAGGACCACCACGAGCACCAGGGATACCATCACCCCCGGCAGGGGAACCCCCCCCACGAGGATCCAGAACCAACTGACGCAGGCTAGGTATCGGGAGCAGGACCCAAGGGCCCCACACCGACCCCAACCCCAACCACAGGCGCCACACCAGGGCCCATACCACTTTCCGGAAGCACCCCAATACCCGACGCACCATCCTCGCACTCCACAGAGGAATTGCTCGTAGAAGAAGCATCAACACACGCCCCATCCTCACATTCCTCAGCCCACGTACGAGGAGGCGAAGCACTCCAACGCGTACAGGAACGCTTGGGAACTGGCCGTTGATCGTCGGAGCTGTCACCCCCAGCAGGGGTCGCCCGGGAAGAGTCGGCGGCATGCTGCCCCACAACCGAGGGAGCACGCCCCCCAGAACGTCAGCCTCAGGTACACAGGATATGAGCCCGCCACCCAGAGGACACAGGAGAAAAAACAGGCGCAGCTGGCAAAGGGAAAGGGACCAACACAGATGAAGAAGCTCGCAGGGACGTCGAAGGCGGGAGAAGAGGAGGAGGGAACAGGAACAGAAGCCGCCGGAAGCGAAAATACAGACATCGGAAGCGAAGAGACAGACTGCGGGGGCGGAGCCGCACACATTGTGTACACCACCATCCTCATTGTGTACACCACCATCCACACATGCCGGGTCAGCAGGCGGCTGGGGAACCTCCCCACCCACTCCATCACGAGGCGACAGGTCCTGCACCACCAACGGGGGAAAGTCCTCTTCCCGGAACAGATTAACAGGTGCAGCCGCGACCCCAGTGCAATCGGCTACCAGATACCTCTCAATGCCACAACGAAAACAGGAGCATGGTTGCCTTGCATAGAATGCCACAGAGTTACCCCAGCAAGGTTACCATGGAAGGAATCGGGGACTTGAGTCTCAAGGCGAGAGTCCGTGTACCACAGGAGACCCGCGCTACTTTCCGGAAGAGACAGAGTTCATACGGAGGGATACCACCGTAAAATATTGGCCAAAGTATCTCCGAAGCAGGCTCTCCAAAAACTCGAGGGGCACACCATGCAAGGCCACATAGGTAATTTAGCAGCAGCGGTCGGAAATGGCGACCCTATCGCCGTCCCCCAGGGAGGGTCAACGTACGCCCATCATAGCAGCTACGAACTCCTTATACACCGCCGCGGAGTTAAACTTCACTAGTATTCGGTGGGTCAGCTGGAGCCCGTACACCTCAGCTACGCGAACACATAACATCCAACAACACAACCTCAAGAGCAAGGTATGAAGCATGGCCTGAAAACTCCAAACCAATGGTTTCTGTCCGGCGAGCAGAGGAAAGGGGGATCTCCATGGCGCCGACACGCCAAGCAGCACCCTCCCACACGCAACTCCAGGCAACAACTCCCTCTGTTCAGTTAGTCATTATTCAGTCAGCGACGACGGGAAGGATCTCGTGGGTCCACCAGGCGGTTGAATAGCTGTTCCTAAATGTGCCACTGGGGTAGACAGTAATCTAGATTTTTATTTAATAAATTTGTCATTGTTCTAGAAACGGTCGTTCATATCAAACCCGCCACATTATTGTCCAACTTTTCATGTTCTGTAACGCTTTGCCTGCTTATGTGTAAATTAAGTCTGTTCCTAAAAGCTAGAGTCCAATTCATAGCACTACACTTCAAAAAATTCGAAGTAAGTACCCTTTGGTTATGCTTCATTGGTAGTTATCACTAGAAGGAGCCAACGACCTAAGTGGACAGGTTTCACCCGTGTGGTGAAGCCTGGCGGTTTACTCCCGATATTTTTATATGGTCTCAGGTTTTAGGTTAAATATCTGCTTGTATGCAGTTCTTTCTGTTTGAGGTCTGCCTCCCATGCGAGGTAGTTCCATTACGTAACATCAATAGGAAAATAATTCTTTTGATCAAGTCAAAGAAAAAAATCTCATACGATGCCTATACATGCACAATATGCTAATATATATGTTTTTGACTCCTAAGTGGGCCTGTGTTTTTCTGTTGTTCAGTTTTTCGGTGTTATATTTGTGGCCTTGGTTTGCCTTGGCCTTTGCTCCCTGTTTTTGCGTGTTTGGATGCTGTGTGGTGTGCGGTAGAGGTGTACTCACCTAGTTGTGCTTGCGGGGGTTGAACTCTGGCTCTTTGGTCCCGCCTCTCAACCGTCAATCAACAGGTGTACAGGTTCCTGAGCCTATTGGGCTCTATCATATCTACACTTGAAACTGTGTATGGAGTCAGCCTCCACCACATCACTTCCTAATGCATTCCATTTGTCAACCATTCTGACACTAAAAAAGTTCTTTCTAATATCTCTGTGGTCATTTGGGCACTCAGTTTCCACCTGTGTCCCCTAGTGCATGTGTCCCGTGTGTTAAATAGCCAGTCTTTATCAACCCTGTCGATTCCCTTGAGAATCTTGAATGTGGTGATCATGTCCCCCCTAACTCTTGTCTTCCAACGAAGTGAGGTTTAATTCCCGTAGTCTCTCCTCATAGCTCATACTCTCAGCTCGGGTACTAGTCTGGTGGCAAACCTTTGAACCTTTTCCAGTTTAGTCTTATGCTTGACTAGATATGGACTCCATGCTGGAGCCGCATACTCCAGGATTGGTCTGACATATGTGGTACATAATGTTCTGAAAGATTCCTTACACAAGTTTCTAAACGCCGTTCTTATGTTAGCCAACCTGGCATATGCTGCTGATGTTATCCTCTTGATATGAGCTTCAGGGGACAGGTGTGGGTGGGTATGTGTGTTTGTCTTGTTGTTTGCGTGAGTGTTTTGCGTGTGTGTACATTCTTTTCTTGTCATTCTGTATATGTTGTATACCTTGTGGCGTGTGTGTGGTCGTGTGCTCCTTTGTTCCTCTGTGTATGTGTGGTAGGAGTGGTTTTGTGCACGTGGTCCTCTATCCACGTCTGTTCTGTCTCTGTTTTATGTATTTGGTTGCAGGTGTATTTTATATTATTATGTTATGTATGTATCTTCTTTATTTTTTCTGTGCTTTTCTCTGTTTTATTCTGTGTTGATACGTATCTCTGTACTAATTAGCGCTTTGTTTTCTGGTACCCGTGTTGGGGTATCGGGGTTGTGCCCTGTTTTGTTATTTTTTACCTGCCACGTGTTTTCCTTTTTGTTTTTGCGGTTACTGTTACTGTTGCTGTTTACTGTTACTTTTATTGTTCCTATGTACTGTTATTTCTTTGGTATACTTGATATGTACTGGATTTCATTGTGTTTGTGAGTTCTTGTATTTGTTTTCTCTATAAAATTGAAAAAATATGCTAATATATAATAATATTAATTTATATATGAGAAAATTCCTGTTTTGAATGAACAGCATGTTAAAATTTATGAATGCGTATGTGGGGTCGACCGCTGAATGTAATGGACTTGAGTCGAGGACGGGTTGTTTAAATGCTTCACCCACGTACTACAAATACAACTAATCGCCAACAGTACCTAAACACCTAACCTAAACTAACTAACGCCTAAATATGCACATTATGCTAATATATAATAATAATTTATATATGAGAAAATTCCTATTTTGAACGAACAGCATGTTAAAATTGACGAGTGCGTCTTTGGGTTCGACCGCAGGATGGAATTGACATGGTCTGAGGACGGGTTGGTTTACTATTGTTATTGAAATCAACAGTTTGAACAAAATGCTTCCTGGACATAAATAAAAAGTGCTTCATTTTAATATATGCTGCAATTTGTCACGAAAAATTCTGATATCAAATAGCATTCATTTACAGTAGAGAAAAGTTATCCTCAACAATATAATTCAATATTACTTTGTCCATAATGTAAAAAGCAAAATGTTATAAATTTTTAAGCATATTCTTGAGGTTATCTTGAGATGATTTCGGGGCTTTTAGTGTCCCCGCGGCACGGTCCTCGACCAGGCCTCCACCCCCAGGAAGCAGCCCGAGACAGCTGACTAACACCCAGGTACCTATTTTACTGCTAGGTAACAGTCCACTCGGCCGACCGGCTCCCTAGCATCCTAGCAACTCGAAAAGCAGTATTACAAAGTATCCCCCCCCCCCCCAATGAAATAGACTTTTGACCTCGACTGTACATATATATTTATTTAAGTATGCAGTATAATAAAATGCATTTAGCTTGTTGTCTTCTTGCATCTTTCACGAATGGTTAATTTTTTCTAATAAGAACACAACATTTGAGGATTTCCTGGTATCGGGCAGTCGGGACACATACGATTCCTTGATCGTCGTCGCCCTCAACCAACAACAACACAACATTTGAGGAAATATTACCTTCTGCCACAACCCTTGTTGTTCTAGGCGTTCCATGCGTGGCTCCAGCTTGTCCTTGTATTCCTCCAGTGTCGTCAGGTACTTCACATTCGTCACAATTATCACCAGACCACCTGCGTGAAAAGAAAGGTATTAGTACCTGAAAAAGGTGATGCCCTCCAACACTCGGTGATGGCAGGCGCTGCACACTACACATGCCTGACATTGTTCATGTGTAGGGTGCTGTCCACCACCACTCGTGAGTGTGTAAGGTGCTGTCCACCACCATCTGAGTGTGGAAGGTGCTGTCCACCACCACTCGTGAGTGTGGAAGGTGCTGTCCACCACCACTCGTGAGTGTGTAAGGTGCTGTCCACCACCACTCGTGAGTGTGGAAGGTGCTGTCCACCACCACTCGTGAGTGTGGAAGGTGCTGTCCACCACCACTGTGAGTGTAAGGTGCTGTCCACCACCACTCGTGAGTGTGGAAGGTGCTGTCCACCACCACTCGTGAGTGTGGAAGGTGCTGTCCACCACCACTGGTGAGTGTGTAAGGTGCTGTCCACCACCACTCGTGAGTGTGGAAGGTGCTGTCCACCACCACTCGTGAGTGTGGAAGGTGCTGTCCACCACCACTCGTGAGTGTGGAAGGTGCTGTCCACCACCACTGTGAGTGTGGAAGGTGCTGTCCACCACCACTGGTGAGTGTGTAAGGTGCTGTCCACCACCACTGGTGAGTGTGGAAGGTGCTGTCCACCACCACTGTGAGTGTGGAAGGTGCTGTCCACCACCACTCGTGAGTGTGGAAGGTGCTGTCCACCACCACTCGTGAGTGTGGAAGGTGCTGTCCACCACCACTCGTGAGTGTGGAAGGTGCTGTCCACCACCACTCGTGAGTGTGGAAGGTGCTGTCCACCACCTCCTAGTGAGTGTGGAAGGTGCTGTCCACCACCACTCGTGAGTGTGGAAGGTGCTGTCCACCACCACTCGTGAGTGTGGAAGGTGCTGTCCACCACCTCCTAGTGAGTGTGGACAGAACTCAAATTGTGTTGTTAATGATTATAGTTATCTGCGCTATGTTTAAAATACTTGCTAGGTTGTACTATTACTTCTACCCAAGATAAGTGTGACATCCTTCCCTTACACCAGGTTAAACAATTAATTTTATTATCTTACTATTACTTGAGAAAATTGGACTGTATTTATAACTTTATCCTACTAGGTGTTTACTTGTACACATAGCTGGGGGTTTATATTACATAGTCTATACCACATATGGTGGTATTGGTAGTTTATACCCATAAACTACCAATTTGTGTTATATCTAAAAAAATTATATGGTAAAAATGGGTTTGTATAACTGTCATGTCTTAGCTGTTATGTTGTTAAGGCCTGTTTTTGGCAGTGCAAGAGCTCCTTCAACATCAGATTTTGGTTTGCCACATGTGATCCAGGACTTGGACCTGTTAATGGCAACTCTGTTGTTTTTGTTGGAGCAAGGAAGCGTCTGTACAGATTATGTAGGTGTTAAAGCTCTCTGGGATTTCTTCAGTTCGTCAAAGGTAACCCTTGGTTAGGGCTTGTTAGGCTACATAACCTTATCAGTAAAAATATATAATGAAGTAAGAGCTCTACAGGTATACACACGAATATACCCAGTAAACACAAAACCTTTTCGTAAGTTTTTAATTGGACGCAGAAAGATGACAGTGTAACTATAAAGTCGTCTTTTAATGTATAAAATACGTTAATTTCTGTCACTCAAATCGTGGACCATTGTTGTAAAAGTACAACTGATCTTTTAAAACTTTTATAATTTAAATTAAGTATAAATACTTCATGAGTGTGTGTGTTTCGTCTGAATGTGTGTGTGGTTGCATGGCTGTGTGGTTGCGTGTCTGTGTGTGTGTTTGTGTACTCACATAATTGTATCACCTAATTGTTCTTGCGGAGGTTGAGCTTTGGCTCTTTGGTCCCGCCTTTCAACTGTCAATCAACTGGTGTACAGATTCCTGAGCCTACTGGGCTCTATCATATCTTCATTTAAAACTGTGTATGGAGTCAGCCTCCACCACATCACTGCCTAATGCATTCCACCTGTTAACTACTCTGACACTGAAAAAGTTCTTTATAACGTCCTGTGATTCATTTGGGTACTCAGTTTCCACCTGTGTTCCCTTGATCGCGTACCACCAGTGTTGAATAGTTTATCCTTCTCTACGCTGTCAATACCCCTGAGGATTTTGTAGGTAGTGATCATGTCTCCCTTTACCCTTCTGTCTTCCAGTGTCGTAAGGTGCATCTCTTGCATCCTTTGCTCCGGGACTTGTTTAGTGGCATACCTCTAGTGGCCGCATACTCCAGGATTGGTCTTACATATGTGGTATACAACATTCTGAATGATTTTTTACACAGGTTCCTGAACGCTGTTCTGATGTCAGCCAGTCTCGCATATGCTGCAGACGTAATTCTTTTTATGTGGGCTTCAGGAGACAGGTTTGGTGTGATATCAACTCCTAGATCTTTCTCTCTGTTCGTTTCATTAAGTACTTCATCTCCCATTCTGTATCCTGTGCCTGGCCTTCTGTTTCCGCCGCCTACTTTCATTACTTTGCGTTTACTCGGGTTGAACTTGAGCAGCCATTTGTTGGACCATTCATTCAATCTGACCAGGTTATCTTGTAGCCTCCTACTATCCTCCTCCTGTTTCAATCCTCCTCATAATTTTTGC
>NC_091151.1:13235103-13350103 GCF_040958095.1 Procambarus clarkii
CTCTCTCTCTCTCTCCTCTCTCTCTCTCTCTCTCTCTCTCTCTCTCTCTCCCTCTCTCTCTCTCTCTCTCTGGTGTTTTTGAGAGGATACGCGTGTTGTTAAATAAATATATGTTGTGACGTCACAGATCTCTCATTTTCTGTAATTCCTTCACTGCCTTACTTAAGTAAATTAACAACGTCTTATGGCGGTTATTATGTTAGTATATTAGTATGTATGTGTATTATGTGTCGGATTTCCGACAGTGAAGTGGTTAATAGTCGGGTGAGGAGCGTATTTAGATGGTCCACGTAACAATATGCTTCCTTAAGGAGCCCTGATGTGTTATACCACACACACAAAGCTTTAATGAATAGCCCCTTTCAGGGAGCTCTGATGTGTTGCCCCTTTCACGGAGCTCTGATGTGTATCCCCTCTCGGGGAGCTCTGATGTGTTGCCCCTTTCAGGGAGCTCTGATGTGTAGCCCCTCTCGGGGAGCTCTGATGTGTAGCCCTTTTCAGGGAGCTCTGATGTGTAGCCCCTCTCAGGGAGCTCTGATGTGTAGCCCCTCTCAGGGACCTCTGAAGTGTAGCCCCTCTCAGGGAGCTCTGATGTGTAGCCCCTCTCAGGGAGCTCTGATGTGTAGCCCCTCTCAGGGAGCTCTGATGTGTAGCCCCTCACAGGGAGCTCTGATGTGTAGCCCCTCTCAGGGAGCTCTGAAGTGTAGCCCCTCTCGGGGAGCTCTGATGTGTAGCCCCTCTCGGGGGGCTCTGATGTGTAGCCCCTCTCAGGGAGCTCTGAAGTGTAGCCCCTCTCAGGGAGCTTTGAAGTGTAGCCCCTCTCAGGGAGCTCTGATGTGTAGCCCCTCTCGGGGAGCTCTGATGTGTAGCCCCTCTCAAAGAGCTCTGAAGTGTAGCCCCTCTCGGGGAGCTCTGAAGTGTAGCCCCTCTCAGGAAGCTCTGATGTGTAGCCCCTCTCAGGGAGCTCTGATGTGTAGCCCCTCTCAGGGAGCTCTGAAGTGTAGCCCCTCTCAGGAAGCTCTGAAGTGTAGCCCCTCTCAGGGAGCTGTGATGTATAGCCCCTCTCAGGGAGCTCTGAAGTGTAGCCCCTCTCAGGAAGCTCTGAAGTGTAGCCCCTCTCAGGGAGCTCTGATGTGTATCCCCTCTCGGGGAGCTCTGATGTATAGCCCCTCTCGGGGAGCTCTGATGTATAGCCCCTCTCGGGGAGCTCTGATGTGTAGCCCCTTTCAGGGAGCTCTGATGTGTAGCCCCTTTCAGGGAGCTCTGATGTGTAGCCCCTCTCAGGGAGCTCTGATGTTAGCCCCTGGAGCTCTGATGGTAGCCCCTTTCAGGGAGCTCTGATGTGTAGCCCCTCTCAGGGAGCTCTGATGTGTAGCCCCTTTCAGGGAGCTCTGATGTGTAGCCCCTCTCAGGGAGCTCTGATGTGTAGCCCCTTTCAGGGACCTTTGAAGTGTAGCCCCTCTCAGGGAGCTCTGATGTGTAGCCCCTCTCAGGGACCTCAGAAGTGTAGCCTCTCTCAGGGAGCTCTGATGTGTAGCCCCTCTCAGGAAGCTCTGAAGTGTAGCCCCTCTCAGGGAGCTCTGATGTGTATCCCCTCTCGGGGAGCTCTGATGTATAGCCCCTCTCGGGGAGCTCTGATGTATAGCCCCTCTCAGGGAGCTCTGAAGTGTAGCCCCTCTCAGGGAGCTCTGAAGTGTAGCCCCTCTCAGGGAGCTCTGAAGTGTAGCCCCTCTCAGGGAGCTCTGATGTATAGCCCCTCTCAGGGAGCTCTGATGTATAGCCCCTCTCAGAAAGTCCTGAGTTTTAACCCACTCAGGGAGTTCTGAGGTGTAACCCACTCACGGAGCCCTAATGGAAAGTGGGCTCTTATGAAAGATTTATCCACATTTATCAATCATTTCACATCAAATTAATGAGACGTTGTGGATGGACAGTGAACTTTATCCGCCTTACGATCACGTAAAGGCGATTAACAATAACAGACTAGACACAATATCTCAAAGATGTGGTACTTCAATAATTAATTTATTATCTACTTAAGAAACTGAATAATGTAATGATTATTAGGTGTGTTGGGAATACAGTTTAAGTGTTCTCACCTGGCTTGGTGATCCGGATACATTCATCAATAGCTTGAACAGGCATATGGCTCTGAGCCAGGCTGCCAGAGGTCACCACCACATCATATGTGTCTGGCAACAACACACAAGACAAACATTACCCCTGGCAGCAACATTATAAACACAAGTAGTGGAACATGATCACTCATGATGTCATTACATCATTTGCATCGAACTCGTAACAATAAAAGATAATATAAAGAATATAAAATAATGGAATAAAAGATGTTTAAATAAAATATATTTAATATAAATATATTAATTATAGATAACTTTTCAGACAGCTGACTATATATAAGTTAACATATCTACCTATGAAAAAGAAGTCAAAACATCGTTATTATTCACAATTTTGTCAAATTATTACATTTTCGTCAAGTAACATTTTTACATTAATGTTTATTTTATTGTTAGGATGCACTTGAGGATGATAGAATGTTCTTCATAATTAGTGGTATGTACTTGAGAATAGAAGGATGTATTAAGGATAGTACGATGTACTTGAAGAGTAGAATCTACTTCATAATTGTGGGATGCACTTGAGGATGGTTGGATCTATTTTAAGATGGTAGGATGTACTTAAGGATGTTAGCATGTATTTCAGAATAATGGGATAACTTGAACATGGTAGGATGTACTTGAGTGTGGTATCATGCACTTGAGGATGGTAGGGTGTACTTAAGGATGGTAGGATGTACTTGGGTATGGAAGGATGTACTTGAGGATAGTAGGGATTAAATTAATTGATGAAGGTGGGATGTACTTGAGCATAGGATGTACTTGATTATAGGATGTACTTGAGGAATGTAGGATGTACTTGCGGATGGTAGGATGTTCTTGAGGATGGTAAGATGTACTTCAAGAATATAGAAAGTACTTGAGTACGGTAGGATATACTTGAGGATAGTAGGGTATACTTGAGGATGGTAGAATGTATTTGAAGATAGTAAATGTAGTTGAGGATAGAAGATGTACTTGAGAAACGTAGGATGTACTTGAGGATGGTAAGATATACGTCAGGATAATAGGGTGAACTTGAGGAGAGTAGGCTGTACTTAAGTAAGGTAGGATGTACTTGAGGATAGTAGGATATACTTGAGGATGGTAGGATGTACTTCAGTATGGTAGGATGTACTTGATGATGGTAGAATATACTTGAAGATGGTAGGATGTACGTGAGGATGTACGTAGGGTGAATTTGAGGATGAAGGGATGTACTTGAAGATGGTAAGGTGTACTTCAGGATGGTAGGATATACGTGAGGATGGTAGGATGTTCTTGAGGATAGTAGGGTGTAATTGTGAATGTAAGATGAACTTGAGGATGATTGGATGTACTTGAGTATGTTAGAGTTTTCCTAGGGATAGTAGGATATACATGACGATGGTAGGATGTACTTGAGGTTGGAAAGAGTACTTGATAATATTAGGGTGTACTTGAGGATGGTAGGATGTTCTTAAAGATGGTCGGATCTACTTGAGAATTACAGGGTGTATTTGAAGATGGGTGAATGCACTTCAGGATGGTAGCCTATTCTTTAATGCGGTAGAATGTATCTGAGAAAGATAGGATGCACTTGGGGATGGAAGGATGTACTTGAGTATGGTAGAGTGTACTTCAGTATGGTAAAAGAACCATCACTATCACCACGTCCACCTCCACTAATACCACCACAACCACCACCTCTACTACCACCTCCACCAGCTAGACATCCACCAGCACCTCCACTACCACCACCAGCACCTCCACTAGCACAACCACTGCTACCACCAACTCCACAACTACCACCACCTCCACTACCATCAGCACCTACACTACCACCACCACTTCTACCACCACCATCACCACCACCTCCACTAACACAACCACTACTACCACCACAATCACCACCACCACTACCACCACCGCCTCCACTACCACCACCGCCTCCACTACCACCACCGCCTCCACTACCACCACCTCTACCTCCACCGCCACTAACACTTCCACCACCACCTTCATGGATTCTGCATTAAGTGAAAATAATGAATAACTAATTTTAATCCCACCTTTATTATTCTCATATTTTATTTTCACAAAATGTAGAATTTTTTTTTTTTATATATTTCTACATTTTTATATATACCATTAATCTCGAAAACTACGTTTATACAACATTTAAGGTTGCCACAAGGTCTCAAATTTTCTTTATCCAACGTTGTACAGTATGTTGTGGCAACCTATTTACGACCACACAATAACGCAGCTAATACTTGAAACCAAACGTTGCAACTACTTTAAAAAACTTTCCAGGTAAGTTGTGGCAACCTAAAATTATTTGCTGGGCTCCCTCCTCACCTGCCCTCTCGAGGTCCTCACCTGCTGCCCTCTCAAAGTTCTCCCTCACCTGCTGCCCTCTCGAGGTCCTCCCACACCTGCTGCCCTCTCAAGGTCCTCCCACACCTGCTGCCCTCTCAAAGTTCTCCCTCACCTGCTGCCCTCTCGAGGTCCTCCCACACCTGCTGCCCTCTCAAGGTCCTCCCACACCTGCTGCCCTCTCAAGGTCCTCCCACACCTGCTGCCCTCTCAAGGTCCTCCCACACCTGCTGCCCTCTCAAAGTTCTCCCTCACCTGCTGCCCTCTCAAGGTCCTCCCACACCTGCTGCCCTCTCAAGGTCCTCCCACACCTGCTGCCCTCTCAAGGTCCTCCCACACCTGCTGCCCTCTCGAGGTCCTCCCACACCTGCTGCCCTCTCGAGGTCCTCCCTCACCTGCTGCCCTCTCGAGGTCCTCCCACACCTGCTGCCCTCTCAAGGTCCTCCCACACCTGCTGCCCTCTCGAGGTCCTCCCACACCTGCTGCCCTCTCGAGGTCCTCCCTCACCTGCTGCCCTCTCGAGGTCCTCCCACACCAGCTGCCCTCTCAAGGTCCTCCCACACCTGCTGCCCTCTCAAGGTCCTCCCACACCTGCTGCCCTCTCAAGGTCCTCCCACACCTGCTGCCCTCTCGAGGTCCTCCCACACCTGCTGCCCTCTCGAGGTCCTCCCTCACCTGCTGCCCTCTCGAGGTCCTCCCACACCAGCTGCCCTCTCAAGGTCCTCCCACACCTGCTGCCCTCTCGAGGTCCTCCCACACCTGCTGCCCTCTCGAGGTCCTCCTTCACCTGCTGCCCTCTCGAGGTCCTCCCTCACCTGCTGCCCTCTCGAGGTCCTCCCACACCAGCTGCCCTCTCAAGGTCCTCCCACACCTGCTGCCCTCTCGAGGTCCTCCCACACCTGCAGCCCTCCCGAGCTCCTCCCACACCTGCTGCCCTCTCAAGGTCCTCCCTCCCTGGCTGCTCTCATTACAACCTCTCTCCCCAATCATACATCGGGTCATTCTGACCAATCACAGCTCGCCATAATGATACCTGCCTTCTTTGGCTTACACACCTGACGTAACGTCAGCTTCCTCTTGACTGCCATCTTTTTATTCAAAGAAAGTACAATTTCCTTCCTTTTTGAAAACGAGACATCAACACTAAATGTAACATAATCTAGCAGCTATTAATTAGCTTACTGACTCTCACCACTTGTAAAAAACAATACACACAAACTAAAATTTGTATGATAAAAACGTAAAAACATTTAAATTTGTTTAAATGACATAAGTGAAGAAGTTTATTATAAATTAATGATAGAATTATTGAACATATGCTTTTATATAAGTTATGAATTTAAGTAATTAAGTGTAGTGGTATGCATGTCAGGTAGGAGTTAAGTATCTCTATGTATATTAACATTTACTTTAGAATACAGAGGCATTGAACTACTCACTTAAGGTTCCATACTCTGGATGTTCATACTTCTTTATACTTTTTAAAGACAAAGATGTGGACGGGTTCTCACCTTCAGAAATTGTTGTCGGGTTCTGGGATATGAACTCCTGATAGGTAAGGCTGTACACTCCAGTTCGTTTAAGAATGTTCAACATTCCTTCTGAGGGTTCCAGGGCATCTATGTTTCTAGAATGTTACTTTCTATTAAAGTTTTATGGAACATATATGTCAACATTTTCATTTTGAAATATATATATATATATATATATATATATATATATATATATATATATATATATATATATATATATATATATATATATATATATATATATATGTCGTACCTAGTAGCCAGAACGCACTTCTCTGCCTACTATGCAAGGCCCGATTTGCCTAATAAGCCAAGTTTTCCTGAATTAATATATTTTCTCTAATTGTTTTCTTATGAAATGATAAAGATACCCATTTCATTATGTATGAGGTTAGTTTTTTTTTATTTATGTAAAATTAACGTAGATATATGACCGAACCTAACCAACCCTACCTAACCTAACCTAACCTATCTTTGTAGGTTAGGTTAGGTAGCCGAAAAAGTTAGGTTAGGTTAGGTTAGGTAGTCGAAAAACAATTAATTCATGAAAACTTGGCTTATTAGGCAAATCGGGCCTTGCATAGTAGGCTGAGAAGTGAGTTCTGGCTACTAGGTACGACATATATATATATATATATATATATATATATATATATATATATATATATATATATATATATATATATATATATATATATATATATATATATATATTAGTATATTTTGGTAGCAGTCTTTCCTGTAGACATATATTATTAAATATGACCGAAAAAGTAAGATTAATAATTCTAACACGAATTTTCTCAATCTTTCGTACATTACGCTTCACTGTTGGAGGTAAATCAAAAATCAATTCTCCAAAATTCATTTTTATTTCTAGTCTGACGCGACACGGGCGCGTTTCGTAAAACTTATTACATTTTCAAAGACTTTAGTTCACAAATACACAACTGATTAGAACTTACGTATCTCCAATTTTATATCGGTCCAATTATATCTCCAATTTCGGTCCAGGATGGACCGAAAAGTCGTTTTCTTAATTTTCTGATCTGTGGTTTGGTCATCATATTACACCTACATCATTGTGACTCGTCTTCTGCGTGCATTTTATATTACTGAATTAGCTGAAATGACATTCTGTTATATCACAAATGAGACTGAAAGACCTAACTTAACCTTACCAGTACAAACAATGCTACACACTATGTTAGAACTAATATTGTACCTAAATGGGCTATACTAGGCCTAAGACTGTTTAAGTTGGGTTTTAGTTGTGCCTTCCAAATTAATAGGACAAAATTGTAACATTTTAGGGCTAACAGTATTTCGGTACATTTAAGCAAATAGTGACTAAGTATTATCATTTTTAGGAGAATGGGTTATCAAATGTAAGAACAAATTTCACACGTGGATATAAACTAGATGTTAAAAATAAAAACTAAGCAAATTTCTAAATAGTAAATTTTAGTTGGATAAATTTTGATTTAAAACATATATTGGGGAACACTGGCCAGGAAATATTGGGGAACACTGGGCAGGAAATGTTGGGGAACACTGGGCAGGAAATATTGGGGAACACTGGGCAGGAAATATTGGGGAACACTGGGCAGGAAATGTTGGGGAACACTGGGCAGGAAATATTGGGAACACTGACCAGGAAATATTGGGGAACACTGACCAGGAAATATTGGGAACACTGACCAGGAAATATTGGGAACACTGGGCAGGAAATATTTGGGAACACTGACCAGGAAATATTGGGAACACTGGGCAGGAAATATTTGGGAACACTGACCAGGAAATATTGGGAACACTGGGCAGGAAATATTTGGGAACACTGGGCAGGAAATATTTGGGAACACTGACCAGGAAATATTGGGAACACTGGGCAGGAAATATTTGGGAACACTGACCAGGAAATATTGGGAACACTGACCAGGAACTTTGGACTCATTATTATGGAACAAGTTACCATGTAACGTCAGAGAGACAAACACACTAGATAGCTTGACGCTTTTGTTAGACAAATATATGAGCGGGAGTTGTTGGAAATAAATAGGACCTGCCTAGCAAGGTCCTTCATTCTTATCGAGACCAGGACTTTTCGGTTGTAAGCCAACTATGCTGACCACTCCGCTACAGATGTATTTGAATTATTCAGAAGGGATTGTCTTGTACAATTTCTCATTATACTCACGTGAATCCTTTCTTGTGCAGCTCGAGGCCAACGGCGCCGGTACCTGTAGAATATATTCCACTCTTTAGTAAATTAAACAAAAATGAAATAATAGGCCATTGAAGTAAGAGACAATACTAATAATATGAAGTATGAGACAATGATAATATAACTAGGCTTGTTATTATATTGTTTTAATATTTTTACCAATTATATAGGTAGTGTTTATTTCAATATGCACGTGTAGTATTTTATAACAACTGAAATTTTCACTGAGCATATCCTAAAGTGTTTTTAATATTAAGCTGTTTTATTGGTCAATGACAGTGCAAATTCCATCTGAAACTTAGCTGTTAATAGATGGCATTAGTAGTAGTAGTCACTTAAAGGATTTGAAATGAAAGAAAAACGATTGTTTTCAAATGTGTGATACGCGTATAATAGCTGCATATTTGTCATTTAATATTGGGTAAATTCCCATTTCGTTTCCTATATCGTGTTTCTTTTTTAAACCAAATCTAGTGACGTTTATATAATCATCATTTAATATATTTCTTTATCTAAAAAAATATACCTACCCTGAAATATATTACTTCAGGATACGTTTAAACCAACTACTATATATATTATATCAAGAAAAGCTATTCAATTCACTTAGAAGAATATTTATATTCTTAAAAATCATAATCATTAAAAGTATTGGTTTGATAATAACTTAGAAATATATAGTGAAGAAAAAAAAATATTTTCACAGAAAATTTTATTGGATTATGCTACTATCTAGGAGGCCTAGGAATACATTGTAATATCAAGTGTTTCAAAGTAGATACCAAATACATCAGTAATAAGATAGTTTAATAGTGTAGTTAGATTGTTCGGATGTAGCAATGCATAGGAAAAATAGTACTGTTACATCAAAGAAATAATTACAAATAAATAACAGAAAAATAATATTTTTGAAATGACACATGTAGTCATGCATTATATTTAAAAAAAATAAAACAGATTCATTGTGAAAAACTGGTGTGTATGTAAATGTTTCGGTTGTACATTGGCTTATGGATCATTTAATCTTTACTATTTATTTATCTATTTATTTATTTTATTTATAATTACTTTCTTTGATAATCATGCACCCCTCGCATGCCGAAGTGATTTGATAAAATATCTGTGCCCAATAAATGAGAGGAGTGTTGTCAGATGTTGGGTGCAAGTAGGTCGGTCTCACAACTAACCAACACTTTCAGACAATTGCTGGCTAGGTGGTTACAGCACAGGACCGCCAGGGGTATGGAGACCCCTGACTAACTAGGTTCGAATCCTTCAGAGGTCAAGAGGTGCGAGCAAGCAACAGGGTCTCTGTATCACAGGTAGCGAGGAAAGCCAGGTCAGCCCTCGACAGACACAAGCAATACAGGGATCCTTCTGACACTTGGGTCGTTCGTCCCTCAACTGCTTGAGAGCAATAAAGAAGATGACTGATGGGTCCTAACACCGTATTTATATTCAGTGATTGAAGCTGTGGGCTTGATCCCTGAGCCAACCCAAATAATGACAAGTAGAAAATGAGCATGACCACTAGGGACAGTATTTCGGAATGTGGAATATAGTAAAGGAACGTATACTACCAAAATAAATTTATTCAACAAACTTATTTACAAATACACTAATACTAATATACAAATACACTAATACTAATATACAAATACACTAATACTAATACACTAATACACACGAGGCCCCTAATAATAGGGGCCTCGTAGCCTGGTGGATAGCGCGCAGGACTCGTAATTCTGTGGCGTGGGTTCGATTCCCGCACGAGGCAGAAACAAATGGGGCAAAGTTTCTTTCACCCTGACTGCCCCTATTACCTAGCAGTAAATAGATACCTGGGAGTTAGTCAGCTGTCACAGGCAGCTTCGTGGTGTGTGTGTGTGTGTATGTGTGTGTGTGGTGTGGGGGAAAAAAGTAGTTAGTAAACTGTTGATTGACAGTTGAGAGGCGGGCCGAAAGATCAAAGCTCAACCCCCGCAAACACAACTAGGTGAACACAAGGACACAAGTTACGTTACGTTAATAAAGAGTGTCACATCAACAACTAACAACACCTTCTTCCAGCAGGAATTCGTTCCCACCACTCTGACAGGTGATAATTGAGACCACGGTCTCGACCCTCTGGACAGGTCATGAACAATAATGAACAAACTTGAATACTATTGAATACTTTGGTCACTTCTGCACTCGACACTGGCAGTATCAAAACATTTCATACTAGCAGTACCCGGCCGCACGTTGCTGTGGCTCAGCAACCTTCCCTGTCCCCCAGTCCTCCCCACCATTCCCCCCCTCACCCGTCTCCTCGGCCTCCCAACCATTCCCCCTCCCCCGTGCCCTCGTCCTCCCAACCATTCCCGCCGCTTCCCCGTCCCTTTGTCCACCCCACCATCCCCCCTACTCCATCGTCCTCTCGTCCTCCTAACCATTCCCCACTCCACCGTCCCCTCATCCTCCCCCCCCCCATCTCACACTCCAATCCCCTCGTCCTCCCTACCATATCCCCCCTTCCCCATCCCCTCGTCCTCCCCCACTTCCCTGTCCTCTTGTCTTCCTCACCATTCTCCTTTCCCCTGTTCCCTCGTCCCCACCATCCCCAACTACCAGTCCCCTCGTCCACCACACCATTACCCCCTCCCCTTTCAAATCGACCTCCCTACCATCCCCCACTTCCGTCCCCTCGTCCTCCCCACCATTGCCCACTTCCTCGTCTGATGCATTCCCAAATGATCTGATGTACCCATCAGAAAATTGGGAACATCAAATGATATGATGTTCCCATCTTTGAAATATAAGAAAAACAGTTAAAAAGACAAAATGAAAAAAAAAATAAAAAAAAAAATAAATAAACTATACTCTCGCAATGAACGGTATGGTAAACAACACAGCTCAATTCCAGTGCAATGTCAAACAAAATAATTAAATCAAAATGAAAATAAATCGAAATCTAAGAAAATTTAACTTATCAATGCAATTTAACTTATCACTGAGACTCCACAAAGTATTTAATTAATCACAAAACTTTCTTTGTCACCCAAACACTGTTATTGGACATGATGGTAACAATCCGAACTGACATGTGTTACATAACCTTACACTCATGGCAGTCACCCAACATGTCACGTGACACGCCCCTTTGGAGTGTCGAAACCTGTTCATCTTAACCAAGCGTGACACCTTGACCTTTAAACAACGTCCTAAACGACCATAACCATCACCGTGACCTTTCCACAATCTCAATGTATCCAGGCACAGAGAGAGCTCGTTGCAAGATATACTCTCCGAGATTGGATCAATAATCACCAATTAGTTAGTTGGTGATTATTAATCACCAAAGAGGCCCTTTATACTCACGTTTACAACGCTTTACATACGCAACCATGCATTCACTGACGATGTTGTTGGCTTTAGGCGACCTGTGGCTACTCAGGTGGTGAATTATGCAGATTTTGATGACTAGCTATCTTTTCCTTGCAGAGAAGGAGCTCGACCCTAAATATCCAAGACAAAGCTGAGTAAAGCTCAAACCTCAAGCTGATCATTCACGGTGAAGTCCCTACACACCCTTTGAATTAACCCTTTGAATTCCACGTCAAAAGGAGAAACAATTATTGTCCAATGGGAGCTGGTCTATCACTCCGACACAACCGTCCAAAGATCTAGCTTTTGCACAGCCACAATAATCACAGTGTGCACGTGGGTAAGGTTACACCCACTGGGGACCCACGCGCTCTGAGAGACACTCTCGTGGACCCACACTTGTCCGCCCTGGGATAGATTACCTTACGTGTCACTTGACCTCGATAATGCGACCTTATACGAAGATCACCTCAATAAGACCCACACACAGCTCTTGGGATAAACTTTACAGCAATTGTCACTAATGATACATCACTGCTTCACTGGCAATCACTTGCTCTAAGACTCCACAAGTGACACAGTCTTACTAGTAGTCACATATGTTATTAGCATACTTCAGTAAACCACCTACTCCAGCTGTGTAAGTGAGGTCCGCCTTACACTGGTTTCCTCCGTAAAATAACACGTGCTCACCTAGTTGTGCTTGCGAGGGTTGAGCTCTGGCTTTTTAGGCCCGTCTCTCAACTGTCAAGCTATTTTTTTTCCACACACTACCACCAGGAGGCAGCCCATAACAGCTGTCTAACTCCCAGGTATCTATTTACTGCTAAGTGAACAGGCTCATCAGGGTGAAAGAAACTCTGCCCATTTGTTTCCGGCTCTCCCGGGGATCGATCCCGGACCCTTCGGACTACGAATCCCGAGCGCTGTCAACTCAGCCGTCAGGCCCCTAACGTGGCCCTACAAGGCTCTTACACACACATATACTGTCTGTAACGATCACCAGTGGTCGACGACGTGTCCGTGACCGTAGTAGCCATGTAATTGCAGAAATCTTTTTTGATGATAAATTCCATTGCACTGCAATTACCAGTGATTTGTGTCTGGCATTTTGCGATGTGGCGGGATACTAATATTAGTATCCTGCCACATGTCCTAGTATCCTGATCGTGACTTAGGTCACGTTCAACTGAGTAGGGAGAGTTATGCCGATGGGAGTCCCCTCCATCGCTGAGATGGATGAGGAGTGATAATCGTGGGACCCGGGTGTGGTTTCCGGTTATCCTGTGGCCTTTTAATGGATGATTATGTGGCGTAGAGGCTCTCCTACACGCTGTGATGGGTGAGATAAGGATGAGTGGGATGGATGAGTGTGATGGACGAGTGTGTTTATTGCAAGCTATGCGGTCTTGATGCAATTTTGCGGTTACCCTCAGGGGAAGGGTAGTGTGTGTGGTGAAAGTGTATGTTTAAAAAGCGTAGATTGGTTTGCCATCCGTCCATTCTATTGCTGGAATGGAAAGACATATGGATGAACATGAAGGATGAGAGGTAATAATCACGAGACCTGGGTCGGGTTTCCGGTTAACCCGTTCCCTCAAGGGGTGGGTAGTATGTGTAATGAAAGTGAGTGTTTAGAAAGCATAGATATGTTTTGCCGTCCGTGTATGAACAGGTGGTGAGATGGATGATAGACGGATGAGGGTGATAATCGTAGGACCTGGATGTGGTTTCCGGTTAACTCGCCTCTAGAAGCATGATTATGTAGAGGCTCCCCCATACAATCAGAGGAGATGGGTGCTGTATGGGTGGATGACAGGGGTTCATGGTGATTGACCTTAAACGAATTGGCTGAGGTGGGTTTGGGAGATTGGACTACCGCGTCTGCCCCAGACGCGCTAGTGTGTGTGTGTGTGTGTGTGTGTGTGTGTGTGTGTGTGTGTGTGTGTGTGTGTGTGTGTGTGTGTGTGTGTGTGTGTGTGTGTGTGTGTGTGTGTGTGTACTCACCTAGTTGTGTTTGTGGGGGTTGAGCTCTGGCTTTTTGGTCCCGCCTCTCAACCGTCAATCAACAGGTGTACAGGTTCCTGAGCCTACTGGGCTCTATCATATCTACACTTGAAAATGTGTATGGAGTCAGCCTCCACCACATCACTTCCTAATGCATTCCATTTGCCAACTACTCTGACACTAAAAAGTTCTTTCTAATATCTCTGTGGCTCATTTGGGCACTCAGTTTCCACCTGTGTCCCCTAGTGCGTGTTCCCCTTGTGTTAAATAGACTGTCTTTATCTACCCTATCAATTCCCAATGTGTGTGTGTGTGTGTGTGTGTGTGTGTGTGTGTGTGTGTGTGTGTGTGTGTGTGTGTGTGTGTGTGTGTGTGTGTGTGTGTGTGTGTGTGTGCGTGCGTGCGTGCGTGTGTGTGTGTGTGTGTGTGTGTGTGTGTGTGTGTGTGTGTGTGTGTGTGTGTGTGTGTGTGTGTGTGTGTGTGTGTGTGTGTGTGCGTGCGTGCGTGCGTGCGTGCGTGTGTGTGTGTGTGTGTGTGTGTACTCACCTATACTCACCTATATGTGCTTGCAGGATCGAGCATTGACTCTTGGATCCCGCCTTTCGAGCATCGGTTGTTTACAGCAATGACTCCTGTCCCATTTCCCTATCATACCTGGTTTTAAAATTATGAATAGTATTTGCTTCCACAACCTGTTCCTGAAGTGCATTCCATTTTCCCCACTACTCTCACGCTAAAAGAAAACTTCCTAACATCTCTGTGACTCATCTGAGTTTCAAGCTTCCATCCATGTCCTCTCGTTCTGTTACTATTCCGTGTGAACATTTCGTCTATGTCCACTCTGTCAATTTCTCTGAGTATCTTATACGTTCCTATCATGTCCCCCCTCTCCCTTCTTCTTTCTAGTGTCGTAAGGCACAGTTCCCTCAGGCGCTCTTCATACCCCATCCCTCGTAGCTCTGGGACGAGTCTCGTTGCAAACCTCTGAACCTTTTCCAGTTTCATTATATGCTTCTTCAGATGGGGACTCCATGATGAGGCGGCATACTCTAAGACTGGCCTTACGTAGGCAGTGTAAAGCACCCTAAATGCCTCCTTACTTAGGTTTCTGAATGATGTTCTAACTTTTGCCAGTGTAGAGTACGCTGCTGTCGTTATCCTATTAATATGTGCCTCAGGAGATAGATTAGGTGTTACGTCCACCCCCAGGTCTCTTTCACGCGTCGTTACAGGTAGGCTGTTCCCCTTCATTGTGTACTGTCCCTTTGGTCTCCTATCTCCTAGTCCCATTTCCATAACTTTACATTTGCTCGTGTTGAATTCTAGTAGCCATTTCTCTGACCATCTCTGCAATCTGTTCAGGTCCTCTTGGAGGATCCTGCAATCCTCATCTGTCACAACTCTTCTCATCAACTTTGCATCATCCGCAAACATCGACATGTAGGACTCTACGCCTGTAAACATGTCGTTAACATATACAAGAAATAGAATTGGTCCCAGCACCGATCCTTGTGGTACTCCACTTGTTACTGTTCGCCAGTCCGACTTCTCGCCCCTTACCGTAACTCTTTGGCTCCTTCCTGTTAGGTAGTTCCTTATCCATTCTAGGACCTTTCCCCCCACCCCCGCCTGCCTCTCGAGCTTGAACAGCAGTCTCATGTGCGGTACTGTATCAAAGGCTTTTTGGCAGTCCAGAAATATGCAGTCTGCCCAACCATCTCTGTCCTGTCTTATCCTCGTTATTTTATCATAGAATTCCAGAAGGTTTGTTAGGCACGATTTCCCTGTCCAGAACCCATGTTGATGTTTGTTCACAAACCTAATGTTCTCCAGGTGTGCAACCAGTCGTAGCCTAATTATTCTTTCCAGTATTTTACAGGGGATGCTTGTCAGTGATACAGGTCTGTAGTTAAGTGCCTCCTCCCTATCTCCTTTCTTGAAGATCGGCACGACATTTGCCTTCTTCCAGCAACTGGGCAATTCTCCTGACATAAGTGACTCATTAAAGATCATTGCCAGAGGCACGCTGAGGGCCTGTGCTGCTTCTTTTAGTATCCACGGTGATACTTTGTCTGGTCCAACTGCTTTAGTTGCATCTAGAGTTGTCAACTGTTTCATTACCTCCTCTGCTGTCACCTCTATATCTGATAGTCTTTCATCTAGGGTAAGCCCTTCCAACAATGGGAGCTGCTCAGGCTCGGTAGTGAACACTCCATGGAAACTGGCATTCAGTGCCTCGCAGATTTCCTTGTCACTTTCAGTATATGCCCCCTCTGTCTTCCTTAGTCTTGTCACTTGGTCGTTCACCGACATTTTTCTTCTTATATGACTGTGTAGTAACTTAGGTTGTTTTTTCGCTTTGATTGCAATATCGTTCTCATAGTCCCTTTCCGATGTTCGTCTTATGTTAATGTAATCGTTCCTAGCTCTGTTGTATCTGCTTCTGTTGTCCTCTGTTCTTTGTCTTCTGTACTTCCTCCACTCCCGCCTGCTGGCCATTTTTGCTTCCTGACACTGTCTATTAAACCATGGGTTATTATATTCCTTCTTATTTTTTCCCTTTACCGTTGGTATAAATCTCTCTTCGGCCTCCTGGCATTTCTGTATGACTAGGTCCATCATATCTTGGACTGTTTTTCCTCTAATTTCTTCCTCCCACTGCACTTCACCCAGATAGTCCCTCATCCTCATATAGTCCCCTTTCCTGTAGTCAGCTCTCCTTTCCCAGATCTCTTGTCCCATGGTCATAAGTTTGAATTCCATCATGTAGTCAAAGACTAGGACACAATGGTCACTGGCCCCTAGAGGTGTGTGTGTGTGTGTGTGTGTGTGTGTGTGTGTGTGTGTGTGTGTGTGTGTGTGTGTGTGTGTGTGTGTGTGTGTGTGTGTGTGTGTGTGTGTGTGTGTGTGTGTGTGTGTGTGTGTGTGTGTGTGTGTGTGTGTGTGTGTGTGTGCGTGCGTGCGTGCGTGTGTGTGTGTGTGTGAGAGTGTGAAAGTGAGTGTGTGTGTGTGTGTGTGTGTGTACTCACCTAGTTGTGCTTGCGGGGGTTGAGCTCTGGCTCTTTGGTCCCGCCTCTCAACCGTCAATCAACAGGTGTACAGGCTCCTGAGCCTATTGGGCTCTATCATATCTACACTTAAAACTGTGTATGGAGTCAGCCTCCACCACATTACTTCCAAATGCATTCCATTTGTCAACTACTCTGACACTAAAAAAGTTCTTTCTAATATCTCTGTGGCTCATTTGGGCACTCAGTTTCCACCTGTGTCCCTTAGTGCGTGTGCCCCTTGTGTTAAATAGCCTGTCTTTATCAACCCTGTTGATTCCCTTGAGAATCTTGAATGTGGTGATCATCTCCCCCCTAACTCTTCTGTCTTCCAACGAAGTGAGGTTCAATTCCCGTAGTCTCTCCTCGTAGCTCATACCTCTCAGCTCGGGTACTAGTCTGGTGGCAAACCTTTGAACCTTTTCCAGTTTAGTCTTATGCTTGCCTAGATATGGACTCCATGCTGGAGCCGCATACTCCAGGATTGGTCTGACATATGTGGTATATAATGTTCTGAAAGATTCCTTACACAAGTTTCTAAAGGCCGTTCTTATGTTAGCAAACCTGGCATATGCTGCTGATGTTATCCTCTTGATATGAGCTTCAGGGGACAGGTCTGGCGTGATATCAACCCCCAGGTCTTTCTCTCTGACTCTTGAAGTATTTCATCTCCCAAGTGATACCTTCTATCTGATCTCCTGCTTCCTACCCTTATCTTCATTACATTACATTTGCTTGGGTTAAACTCTAACAGCCATTTGTTCGACCATTCCTGCAGCTTGTCCAGGTCTTCTTGAAGCCTCAAGCTGTCCTCCTCTGTCTTAGTCCTTCTCATAATTTTGGCGTCGTCATCAAATATTGAGAGAGCTATGCGTCTATACCCTCTGGGAGATCATTTACGTATAACAGAAACAGGATAGGTCCAAGCACAGAGCCCTGTGGGACTCCACTGCTGACTTCACGCCATTCTGAGGTCTCACCCCTCACTGTAACTCTCTGCTTCCTATTGCTTAGGTACTCCCTTATCCACTGGAGCGCCCTACCAGTTACTCCTGCCTGTTTCTCCAGCTTATGCATCAACCTTTTATGGGGTACTTTGTCAAAGGCTTTCCGACAGTCCAAAAAAAATGCAGTCCGCCCATCCTTCTCTTTCTTGCTTAATCTTTTTCACCTGATCGTAGAATTCTATCAAGCCTGTAAGGCAAGATTTACCCTCCCTAAACCCATGTTGATGTGTGTGTGTGTGTGTACTCACCTATTTGTATTCACCTATTTGTGCTTGCGGGGGTTGAGCTTTGGCTCTTTGGTCCCGCCTCTCAACTGTCAATCAACTGGTGTACAGATTCCTGAGCCTACTGGGCTCTATCATATCTACATTTAAAACTGTGTATGGAGTCAGCCTCCACCACATCACTGCCTATTGCATTTCATCCGTTAACTACTCTGACACTGAAAAAGTTCCTTCTAACGTCTCTGTGGCTCATGTGGGTACTCAGTTTCCACCTGTGTCCCCTTGTTCGCGTCCCACCAGTGTTGAATAGTTATCCTTGTTTACCCGGTCGATTCCTCTGAGGATTTTGTAGGATGTGATCATGTCTCCCCTTACTCTTCTGTTTTCCAGTGTCGTAAGGTGCATTTCCCGCAGCCTTTCCTCGTAACTCATGCCTCTTAGTTCTGGGACTAGTCTAGTGGCATACCTTTGGACTTTTTCCAGCTTCGTCTTGTGCTTGACAAGGTACGGGCTCCATGCTGGGGCCGCATACTCCAGGATTGGTCTTACATATGTGGTGTACAAGATTCTGAATGATTCCTTACACAGGTTCCTGAACGCTGTTCTGATGTTAGCCAGCCTCGCATATGCCGCAGACGTTATTCTTTTTATGTGGGCTTCAGGAGACAGGTTTGGTGTGATATCAACTCCTAGATCTTTCTCTCTGTTCGTTTCATTAAGTACTTCATCTCCTATTCTGTATCCTGTGTTTGGCCTCCTATTTCCACTGCCTAGTTTCATTACTTTGCATTTACTCGGGTTGAACTTCAACAGCCATTTGTTGGACCATTCACTCAGTCTGTCTAGGTCATCTTGTAGCCTCCTACTATCGTCCTCAGTTTCAATCCTCCTCATAATTTTTGCATCATCGGCAAGCATTGAGAGAAACGATTCTATACCCTCTGGAAGATCATTTACATATATCAGAAACAGTATAGGTCCAAGGACTGACCCCTGCGGTACTCCACTCGTAACGTCTCGTTAATCTGAGACCTCACCCCTCACACTGACTCGTTGTCTCCTGTTACTTAGGTACTCCTGTATCCAACGGAGTTCCTTCCCTTTCACTCCAGCCTGCATCTCCAGTTTTTTCACTAGCCTCTTGTGTGGCACTGTATCAAAGGCTTTCTGACAATCCAAAAATATGCAGTCTGCCCACCCTTCTCTTTCTTGCCTTATTTTTGTTGCCTGGTCGTAGAATTCAAGTAACCCTGTGAGGCAGGACCTGCCATCCCTGAATCCATGTTGATGCTGTGTTACAAAGTTCTTTCGCTCCAGGTGCTCCACTAGCATTCTTCGCACAATCTTCTCCATTATCTTGCATGGTATGCAGGTTGTGTGTGTACTCACCTAGTTGTGCTTGCGGGGGTTGAGCTCTGGCTCTTTGGTCCCGCCTCTCAACTGTCAATCAACAGGTGTACAGGTCCCTGAGCCTATTGGGCTCTATCATATCTACACTTGAAACTGCGTATGGAGTCAGCCTCCACCACATCACTTCGTAATGCATTCCATTTGTCAACCACAAATGTGTGTGTGTGTGTGTGTGTGTGTGTGTGTGTGTGTGTGCGTGCGTGTGTGTGCGTGTGTGTTTGTGTGTATGTGTGTGTGTGTGTATGTGTACAGATGTAGGGGACGGGATGCAGAATGCGTGGATGTGATGCAAACTGCGCAGACGTGATACAAAGTGCGCGGACACGATGCAAAATGTCGGACGGGATGCAAAACATGCTGGGCGTGATGTAAAACATGCTGGGCGTGATGTAAAACATGCTGGGCGTGATGTAAAACATGCGGGGCGGGATGTAAAACATGCTGGGCGTGATGTAAAACATGCTGGGCGTGATGTAAAACATGCGGGGCGTGATGTAAAACATGCGGGGCGTGATGTAAAACATGCGGGGCGGGATGTAAAACATGCGGGGCGGGATGTAAAACATGCGGGGCGGGATGTAAAACATGCGGGGCGGGATGTAAAACATGCGGGGCGTGATGTAAAACATGCGGGGCGGGATGTAAAACATGCGGGGCGGGATGTAAAACATGCGGGGCGGGATGTAAAACATGCGGGGCGTGATGTAAAACATGCGGGGCGGGATGTAAAACGTGTGGCTGTTCGTCATCGTCTAGAGGGTGGGAACCATAGTTTAAGATTCAAATAATGTTTTGGATGTATTGGGGAGAGTTGGGTAGTGATGCAATCATATTTGTTTTTAAAATATATCGCCCATAGAAAAAACTACTTTTTTTTAACTAAAGAGAGGAAGGAGATGAGTGTGAAGGAGGTTAATGGTGTGACAAATCGAGTCGGGGCAGTGTGTTGCTAGTTCACTGGTCAGGGTAGGCCAGTTGGCTGCTCAGGACCCTCGAGGAAGAGGCATCATTCTCTCACTCTCCATATAATTTCAAACATTTCCTGTGTCATAATCGTTGGAAAGGTCAAATCATTGGAATCTAAATCATCAACATATTTAGCATTTAAAAATATAATTTACTGGTATAAAATAGTATTTATATTTGTATAAACTTCTATATAAATGCATACTGAAACAAAGACGAATGACAAAGTCAAATAAAGCATAAACTAGAAAATAGATCGAAACAACTACTTGACCACTGAAATTGTTTGAAACATTTACTATCATTCATTGATAAGATAACGTTATTACTATTATCAACAAAAAACATGACGTATTGTAGAATATAATTTTGCTGCATAAATATTATGTAAATATTTATATATTTTTCCAATATTATTCTTAGCATATTTGGTCCACATTCCATAGATTATAGCTAGGTAATGCTTAACGATTCACCCAGTAAGTAGTGTTACTAATCCATTTATATCCAAAATAGATAGGAATGTATGCACAGGACTGAACAGTACCGGGACGGTCTCTAGAATACAGGGACATCATTGAGGTCTCACCCATACTTAAGACCCTTAACCTATTTTTCCTAATTCAATTTTTTTTCTATGAGTAATATTTTATCATTGAAGTAATTAATCTTTATGTTGAAGCCAAATTGCACTGTACCTGCGGCAATGTCCATCACTCGGACGTGTTGACGGCGGTCCTCTGGGACCATCTGAGCCACGTGCTCAGCAGCGATCACGTGCCCTCTGTAATTCGCACAGTCCAACATCTAGCCAAGATAAGAATGTCACATTTCAGAGATGCTTCCTTTTTATTATTATACCTATAAATAATTGACCAAAAATATCTTGTATGATAGGTAAAAATACGAAATATCAATATATATTCCTCTGACTTTATGGTTATGCTCCTATAAATATTGTTACAAGTTATTGGTAATTTTAATGCATATAAGGACTTAACGAGCAATCCTATTTCTTTGATATGTTAAACTGCTCCAATTGTTTATAGATTATTGACACCTGACGTCTCGATATTTATTAAGAGAAACTCTTGTAAACATTTGCCTGTTCTTTATTTATTTGTATTGTTTTATTTTCTAACCCTTGTGGAGGCACTTTTAGTTTATACTCATTTGATATTGAAAATGTTCAATTAGCATACGAGTAATAATTTGGTTTAATATCACACCTACACACTGGAGTTCTGTGAGATGGCTGGACGCAGCTATTGTTGGGTCAGTATTTAAAATTTTGAGGACAGTCAGGGGCGTTAAACTATTATCTTGTCCCTTATATGTTTTATATGTAAAATGATATAAAATACCGTAACTGAGAAGTTAGCAGGACATCTAACGAAAAGAGCCTATATAGTACACTGCTACCACATTTATGTAAATATCTTGTCACTCGAACTTTTATTTAAGTTAAGATGACTGAGATCACACACGACACAGAGAGTGGACAGACTGTACAGACACGACACAGAGAGTGGACAGACTGTACAGACACGACACAGAGAGTGGACAGACTGTACAGACACGACACAGAGAGTGGACAGACTGTACAGACACGACACAGAGAGTGGACAGACTGTACAGACACGACACAGAGAGTGGACAGACTGTACAGACACGACACAGAGAGTGGACAGACTGTACAGACACGACACAGAGAGTGGACAGACTGTACAGACACGACACAGAGAGTGGACAGACTGTACAGACAAGACACAGGGAGTGGGCGAATGGGGGCTGGGGGGCCCTGGGGGGTGCCTGGGGGTGCATGGGATGCGAATGGGGTCTGGGCATCTAGAGGGGTAGGAAGGGCATAGTGGGTCTGAAAATTAGGGAGGGTCTGAATGGCATAGGGGGGTTGAGAAGTATAGTGAGGTTCAGAGTCAGATAGAGATTGAGAGGTTGGGGGGAGAAGGATAGTGGGGGCTGTGGGGAGAATGGAGCCTGGGTGCTGGGAGTGGAAGAGAGGTTGTATTAGTCAGGGGGATATCAGGGGTAGGTGGGGGTTTTACGGTAGAAGAGGGGAAGAGGGAGATGGGGGAAGGTGTTACGGGGGTCACAAGATGAGGAGTGTTATATGGGAGATGGGGGTGCAGAGGAGGGGTGAGGGTTGGGTGGGCTTTGGGTATGAGGGGAAAAGTGGTGCAGTGTTAGCTGGGGTGGGGCAGGTGGAATTGTGTGTGTGTGTGTGTGTGTGTGTGTGTGTGTGTCTGGAACTTATAAGACTAACACGTTTCTTTGTATAAACAAAGAAACGTGTTAGTCTTATAAATTTAGGTAAGATGAGTGGATGGCTGACATATTGCGAGACGTGAAGCAGACAAGCGCTAACCTAGGGGGCGACACTCGATATTCATGTGCTCCTACTGCAGCCAAGATGTGTGTTTAGAGTAATGTGGTGTGCATCTGCGCCAATGTAGGAGACCGAGGACATCATACAACAAACAACAGATTCTTCAGTGCACTGTGTGTGGCCTTGCATCTTTCAAACCACACACATCTTTCATCTGCAGTTTCTGTAAGACACCCGCGTGTCAAGATGCTTTATTAAAACACTTTCAAATTTGCACTAGAGGTACACGTGATCAGTGTAAAAGGTCTCAAGCTGGGTTCTAGTGGTGATATCATGGGTCATAGCCCCCAAGTGGGGCCTAGTGGTATTAGCATGAGGCATAATTCCCCAAGCGAAACCCAGTGGTATTTTTACGTGCGGTAAAGTTTTAGAGACAGACAACTCAGATTAAGATCTCAATTCAAGCAATAAAGAAGAAAACATAATAGAACTTCCACATATTATCGATAGACAAGGGTCTCTAGAGGATCTGTTCACCAGACTGTAATACTTTATACCTCGAGAAAAAGACTCAATAGATTCATTGAGTAATTTTCGACGGCATTTCTTAGAACAAATTCATACATATATGGATTCCCTGTCTACAGATTACAATTTAACTCCATCGTTCAAAATACTGCTAGAGGTGAAATTAACCCTTTTAAAACAAAATGTCACTAATGATGAGTTGAGAGATCATTACATAACTACCTCCACACCTATAGTTACACTTGAAGACATTGGGGAACTTCTAGAGTTCTGGGTGCAATACCTCATGTCTCGTTTAGAGACTTTACTGTCTGAGACTGAAAGAAGTGGCTTCACACTCCACAATATTGACTTCATCACGATAGTATTTTGCAATAACTCCATTCGCAGCAGAATAGGAACAAATGTACCATATCCACAGTTACTACTGTGGGTATGGTACATTTGAATAAAGTTTTTAATCCCCAAAGCAAGAATCCTGTTTTTAATCCTCAAAGCAAGAATCAAGTTTTTAATCCCCAAAGCAATAATGAAAGTTGCATCATTAATTGCTTAGCAGTTTTTAAGGCCCAGCAACGTAGTTGGTCATGGGAAAGCATAGGGAGACTGATGGACTCTCCTAATAAAGTAAGACCATTTAAATCTCCCAATTTCGTGGGAAGACATCAGCAGAGTAGAAAGGCTTAATGAATTAAGCATATACATGTACTCTGTAAGTAAATATACAGAAAAAGTGTATCATATTACTTTATGTCGTCGCAGAGCAAAATAATACCATACCATTGTATTTTTGTTACTGCTGAGAGACAGTCACGTGGCTTTAATAAAAGATCTGAATACTTTCCTGAGAAACTTTGCTCGTAGCCATTGCAAAAACACAGTATTTTGTCGTAAATGTCTATCAGAATATCATGAGCAGAATGCCTTAAACAATCACAAAAGATCGTGCAGTATCAGGAAGGAGTCTCACTGAAATTTAAAAACACCAGCAAAGGGTATAGTCCTTCGCCTTTGTGTTATTTTGATTTTGAAACACTTCTGGACATTAACGATGTGAGTGGGTCAGTCACAGCCAGACAAAGAGCTATAGCTTACAGGTATCTCATAGCTGATAGCAACCAACAAGTGGTTTATTGATGAACACACATTTTGGAGAGGATAGTGTTATACATTGTATGAGGCAAGTGGCTAGATTGTTGAAAAACATTAAAGCAAACCTTCCTTATTTTGCAATTCATATGGCGACCGAGGATTTAGATCACTTTAGAAAAAAACACAGTGTCAGTGTTGTGAGGAGGCATTCACAGATGATAATTACAAGGTCAAACACCACGACCATCCTAAAGAGAACAACAATTACATAGGAGCTCTTTGTAATAACTGTAATTTAAGACACAAAAATTCAATCAAATTTCTCATATTAATAACTCATAATGTCATACGATATGGGGATTATCATAGAAGAATTTGAAATTTAAAGAAAAAAAAAAGAACGAAGCAATCTTTTAATGAAAGACGGGACCAAATTTCTAAAAGTAGAAATTAGTAAGCTTAGATTTATCGACTCTCTTGCTTTCATATCAATAGGTCTATCTTCACTGACTCGGCCGCACATCTACCCGTAAAATGATAGAACACCTGCCTGTAAACAGCCATCAACATTTGTTGAATGGCAAACAAATATTTCCCAATGAATACCCCCAAAAAATTGGCGATATCAATGAAACCTCACTTACACCAATAGTCAATTTTGATAGTAGTTTGAGTCAGTCACACATCAGTGCAGATGAATACGCTCAGGCAAAATTAGTCTGTAACACAACAGGTTGTAAAAACCTTAAAGAATACTTATTAGTATATCTAGTTTGTGATGTGGGTTTTCTAGCTGACATTTTTACTTTCCATAGGGAAATTCTATATAACATGTCATACAGACGTGACCCACTACTGTAACCTTCCTGGAAATGCTTATGACTGCTTTTTAAAGTCAAGTAAAATAACGTTAGAACTGTGTGCGGATGTCACACTGCACAATTTACTAGCAACAAACATAAGAGGCGGCTTTACAACAGCTGTGAGGAGCTGTGTCAAAGCTAACAATAAACACATCAATCCTTCCTTTGATCCACAAGTAGATGTTAGCAGCTATCATCTATACTTAGACTTTAACAGTCTGTATGGAAGCTGCATGACAAAAATGCTCCATTATGGAGGCATAAGAAAACTTTCACATGATGAAATGAACACATTCATAAGGGAAGACAGGCTGTTCCACGAGAAACCTTTCACATCCAACAAGGGGTATTGGTTATTGATAGACACAAAGCAAATAAGACCTGATCTGGCTAGACTAACAGATGACTTGCCTCTGTGTCTAAACCATAAGGAGGTACAAATGGCTGACTTATCTGCCTTCAATAAAGCACTTTTACATCGCAAAGGCATTACAAAACTGCCACCATCGTAATATTAAGTTAGTTGGGGATCATTCACCTAAAAAAACTATTTTATTGCACTTCCTCCTTTGCAGCTGTTTATAGACCTTGGGTTGGAAATTGTATTGATCTAGAGCATTTACGAATACTCCCAGTGAGTACATACTAAATTTTTTAGAAAAAACATACAAAATCAGAATGAGCTTCAGGTAGGTACAGAAAGCAACTCTTCAAGTTGCTCACTAATTTAGTGTTTGGGAAGACTCTGTTAAACGCTTCTAAATACTCAACATCCACCAAACTAGTGTGCACCCCGATGTCTTTCTTGAGTGAGGTGAGAAGTCCACTCTTTTAAGCATGCAATTTTTTTGTCAGAGAATAACCTACTTACAACCAGCGCTAAATCTTTTATTAAAATTAATTATCCTAATTACGTGGGATTTCAGATAATAGAGCTAGCTAAATACAGTTTATATCACTTTTGGTGTAAAATACTGAAACACATCAATAATTCTAATGTGGACATGGTTTATGATGATACTGACCGTTTCATAATTTATATGAAACATGTGGAGGATATATATCAGGAAATGGCCCAGGAACCACTATGTACTTGGCTTGACCCGAGCAACTTTCCTAAGAATCATCCCTTGTTTGATCACTCACGTAAGGGAGCTTTAGGTCTGTTGAAATCTCTTGGTGAACACTGCATCGTCTAAGTTGTTGCACTTCGACCGAAAATGTACAGTGTCTTTATAGATAACACTACATATTCTATTGCAGCCAAAGGCATACACCATGCCATTCAAAAAAACCATAACTCACCAACACTTTAGAGACGTTTTAAACACAAATGACCCACGACATACTTTTCAATACTCTCAAATAAGAAATATTGATGGCCAAATGGTCACTTCATCAAACACTATACGTGGTTTAAGTGGGTTTGATGATAAAAGATATTACATAATTCAATATAGGAGTTTAGCATACTCTCACCCAGACATACCCGTAGCCTACTCTCACCCAGACATAACCGTAGCCTACTCTCTCCCAGACATGCCTGTAGCCTACTCTCACCCAGACATACCCGTAGCCTACTCTCACCCAGACATAACCGTAGCCTACTCTCTCCCAGACATGCCCGTAGCCTACTCTCACCCAGACATACCCGTAGCCTACTCTCTCCCAGACATACCCGTAGCCAACTCTCACCCAGACATACCCGTAGCCTACTCTCACCCAGACATAACCGTAGCCTACTCTCACCCAGACATAACCGTAGCCTACTCTCTCCCAGACATGCCCGTAGCCAACTCTCTCCCAGACATACCCGTAGTCTACTCCCACCCACATATACCCGTAGCCTACTCTCACCCAGACATACCCATAGCCTACTCCCACCCAAATATACCCATAGCCTACTCCCACCCACATATACCCGTAGCCTACTCCCACCCAGACATACCCATAGCCTACTTCCACCCACATATGCCCGTAGCCTACTCTCACCCAGACATACCCATAGCCTACTCCCACCCACATATATACCCATAGCCTACTCCCACCCACATATACCCGTAGCCTACTCTCATACCACACATACTTTCACCTATATATATACATATATATGTTGTTGAATATGACCGAAATAGTAAGATTAATAATTCTAACACGAATCTTCTCAATATTTCTTATGTTTTTCTTTAGTGTCAATGGTAGTTGAATAATTAACTCTGTAAAGTTCATTTTCACACATTTATGGTTTTACGCCTAGAAGCGTTTCGCAAGACACTTCTCACACTTTCATAGACAAATTTTACATACTCTGTTTCATGCTTATATTCATTTTTTGGTGAAGTGATAGAATACAAATGATTTTGGGTGAGGTGACAGGGCACAAATCGATGGGTAAAGACAATTTTACATACTCTGGCAACTTTTTGGGGTGAGTTGATAAAATACGAATCCGTGGGTATTTTGCGTGATTTATTTTTTTTCTTCTGTGTTGGTTCAGGGTCTTCATGTGGGTAGAATGTAATTATGTGTTAATTGGCTGTTGATTTTATGGTGTTGACTTTTTGATGTGTAGGGCCTCGCAGATGTCGAGTCTCCTGTCGTTGTGGTATCTGTCGATAATTTCTGTGTTGCTTGTTAAGATTTCTCTGGTGATGGTCTGGTCGTGTGAGGAGATTATATGCTCCTTGATGGAGCCCTGTTCTTTGTGCATTGCTAATTGCCTAAAAAAATATGTTGTCTTGCCTATACACTGATATCTTTAGGGCTGACAGTCCCAAAGTGGGCATGTGAAGGCATTGACGACGTTGGTTTCTTTCAAGGCGTTGTGTTTGGTGTCTGGAGAGCTTTTCACGAGTAGGTTGGCCGTTTTCTTGTTTTTGTAGTAAATTGTCAACTATATCTTCTGATTTGTGTCTATGGAGATAACGTTCCAATTTATAATGTCTTTCAGGACACTTTTCTCCGTTATATGAGCCGTCGAAAAGAAGTTCCTGTGAAACAGTGTAATAGGGGGTACAAGTCTTGTGTTAGTTGACACTTCAGAGGTTGCATGGCGTTTCCTTTCTTTTAATGACGTCTTCATCATAACCGTTAGAGAAGCCATTGTTGACTTGGACTTGCCTTACCCTACAGATTCTTCGTCGACCTGATTTCAACTAGAGCTGTGAGTGCGAGCTCGGTCGACGTAAGCGTTGACATTACAAGAGTTACACAACATTACAAGAGGAGTGTTGTCAACGCTTACGTCGACCGAACTCTCACTCACAGCTCTGGTTGGAAGCAAGTCGACGAAGAAATCTGTAGGGTAAGGCAGGTCCTAGTCAACAATGGCTTCTGTAATGGTTATGTTATGCCTTTGACATAGTACCACATAAGAGACTAGTGCACAAACTGGAGATGCAGGCAGGAGTGAAAGGGGAAGTGGCCCACTGGATAAGGGAGTATCTAAGCAACAGAAGTCATTCACTGTGAGGGGGCGAGGATTCGGAGTGGCGAGGAATCACCAGTGGAGTCCCTCAGTAATCAGTTCTTGGACCTATACTGTTCCTGATATGTAAATGATCTTCCAGAGGACATTGATTCGTTCCTCCCAATGTTTGCTGATGCAAAAATTATGAGGAGGATTAGGACAGAGGAAGATGATAGTAGGAGGCTACAAGATGACTTAAAGAAACTGATGGAATGGTCCAACAAATGGCTACTAAAGTTCAACCCAAGTAAATGTAAGGTAATAAAACTAGGGGTAGGAAATAGGAAACCAGACACTGGATACCGAATGGGAAAGGAAGTTCTTCACAAAACGGACAGAGAGAAAAATCTAGGAGTTGATATCACGCCAAACCTGTCTCCTGAAGCCCACATGAAAAGAGTAACATCGGCGGCGTATGTGAGGCTGGCTAACATCAGAACTACCTTCAGAAACCTGTGTAAGGAATCTTTCAGAACCTTGTATACCAAGTATGTAAGGCCAATCCTGGAATATGTGTCCCCAGCATGGAGCCCGTACCTTGTCAAGCACAAGACGACGCTGGAAAAAGTTCAAAGGTATGCCACTAGGCTAGTCCCAGAACTAAGAGGCATGAGTTACGAGGAAAGGCCGAGGGAACTGCACCTCACGTCGCTGAAAGACGGAAGAGCCCGGGGAAACATGATCACCACATACAAAATTCTCAGGGGAATTGAAAGGGTAGACTAGGATGGATTATTTATCATTGGTGGTACACGCACAAGGGGACACAGGTGGAAGCTGAGTACCCAACTGAGTCACAGAGACATTAGAAAGAACTTGTTCTTTTTCAGTCTCAGAGTAGTTAGTAAATGGAATGCACTAGGAAGTGATGTGGTGGAGGCTGACTTCATACACGGTTTCAAATGTAGATATGATGGAGCTTGAGAAGCTCAGGATTCTGTACACCAGTAGATTGACGGTTGAGAGGCGGGACCAAATAGCCAAGCCCCTGAAGCACAACTAGGTGAGTACACTCACACACACACACACACACACACACACACACACACACACACACACACACACGCTCATAAATACATTCTCAAATAAAATAAAATAAAATAAAATAAAGTGTTTATTCAGGTTAAAGTACATTCATACAAGATAAGTTACAAGCAAAATGTAAATGGGGGAAGTCCATAATTATACAAGATAGTCAACAAACAGTATTGTTTGAAAATAGCAAGACATGGGTTGACATTTAGGGGTAAGGTAGGTTACATGGAGTTTATTAGGTAGTACTTAGTATTTTTCTTAAACTGGTTGAGAGAGGTAAAGCCTTTGACGTGTCTGGGAAAGTCATTCCCATGAGCCCATGCTCATGGGCTCTGTTACAATCTTCCAGGAAGCGTTTAAGGTGAGAATTGGCATTACAGTTCAGAGTTTAAAATATATATAGAGAACACTTGAGAGGATGTGCAGTGACTTAATACCTAATATATTCAAAGATTTAAGAAAGGATGCCGAGTGGTGTCTGGGGCCAGATTTTGTTATTGTTTCAATAGCAGAATTGTGTCGAGTAATTAGAGAACGTGGATGATTTTGGGCAGTAGAACCCCGAACACAATTACCATAATTGAGATAAGGATAGATGAGAGAGTAACAGAGCAGGGCGAGGTTGATAATATCTAATCTTAGAAAGAATGCCAATAGTTATAAACTTTTTTTGCTTTTAATAATATCTAATCTTAGAAAGATTGCCATCAGTTATATAAACTTTTTTTGCTATATTTAGAATGTGTCCTTGGAAATTCAGCTTGTTATCGACGAGGACATAAAGGCATTTACTATCTACTTTGTTACTAATTTGGATATTGCTTATTTTCAGATTAATTTGATCTGAATATTTATTACCAAACAAAATATAGAAGGTTTTGTCAATGTTAAGAGGGAGTTTGTTAGCAGTTAGCCAAAGATGGACATTATTTAGTTCAGTATTCACTGTATCATTCACAGTAAGATGGTTAGGACCGGAGAAAATGAAGGTTGTGTCATCAGCAAATCAAATTGGGTTGCGGTGTTGAGAGGCATTTGGAAGATCATTAATATAGATGAGAAAGAGGGGAGGGCCAAGTATGCTGCCCTGAGGAACACCAATGTTGATGGGTAGGGTGCCAGAAATGGAATCTTTCACAGAAACATACTGGAGCCTGTCACTAAGGTAAGACTGAAGGTATTGCAGGGAGTGACCTCTGACTTCATAATGATGTAATATAAGGAGAAGGTATTGGTGGTTTACAGTGTCAAAAGCCATATGTAGGTCAACAAATAACTCAACAGGGAACTCATTTTCATCAAGATCTACATGTATCAAGTTAATTATAATAATCAGTGCATCGTTAGTGTTATTTTGGGTCGGAATGTATATTGGCAAGAATGTATACATTGTCTAAATGTATAATGTGTTTATCTAGATAAAAGTAAAGCTGCTTGTAGATCAGCTTTTCAAATATTTTTGACAAAGTTGGCAAAACTGATATAGGTCTGAAATTGTTGAAATCAATGAGATCACCACATTTATGCGCTGGGGTTACACTCGCTTTTTTTAGAATATACGGAAAGGTGTGGAGTTCAAGTGATTTGTTGAAGAGCAATGCAATGACAGGAGCTAGAAATCTGGAGTTTTTTTTTTGTTAATTAGAGTTGGTATCTCAGCAAGGGCACTTTACTTTGTTTTAAGAGAAACGATTATCTCATTAACAGCAGTGGAATTAGCGGGAGATAGATACAGAGACTCTGGATAAGGTACCTGTAAGGTAGTCCTTACTACCTTACAGCAAGCTCAACCCCTGCAAGCACAACTAGGTTACACCTTGTACCAGTTTTGGACAGTTTTTAAAGACAAATAAGATTCTTATACTGATAATACCAAACAAATACTTTCCACCCATTAGTGTTATCTGAAAACATGTCTCAACACCCTTTAAACTGATACCAAACGCCGATAAACACAAAAAATAAATGAGAAACCATGTACCTAGATACCATATCTTGATAAATGCCACACAAACATGATGATTGTGATGCTAACAAACTGTCCCATCCTGTCAACAAGGGAACTACTGTTATCAGTGCGACTTGAACTGTTGTTATTGTGACATTGAGCAGGTCAGCATTGTAGAGCACATAAGTCATAATCCACGATCAGTGGGACAGGAGTTTTTATCAGTGGGTCAGAAATTATCATCAATGGTTAAGGAGATATGATTAATAAATAGGTCAGAAGATAAGTGGGGGTCAAGAGCTTTCATCAGAGTTAGAAGCTGTGTTTTTTTGGTCAAAATCTAGCATCAATGGAGAAGGAGCTGTCATCAGTATGTCAGGAGCTGTTGCCATTGCCAGTGTTTGCAGCTATCTTCAGTGAGTCAAACTATTGACAGTGGTTCAGAAATTATATTGGGTCAGGGTCAATGGTCAGAAGCAGTCTGCAGTTATTAAATTAGTCAGAAACAGTCTTCAGTGAGTCAAGAACTGGTAATAGTGGGATAAGTAAGGTAGTTGTCAGGAGAAAGCGCCAAGGCATTACGACTATGTAGTACTTGAAAGGAACAAGGATAAGGGTTTGGGATGGGACGGGAGAAAGGAATGGTGCCCAATCAACTGGACAGTCGGGGATTGAACGCCGACCTGCAAGAAGCAAGACCGTCGCTCTACCGTCTAGTCCAAGTCGTTTGGCGCCACAGTGGGATAGGAACAATTATCAACGGGTTAGGAGCTGTCATCAGTAAATAAGAAGAGCTCGTCAGTAGGTCAGGAGCTGCCGTCAATTAAATAAGAGCAGTCGTCAGTATATCACCATTTGATCAGATGTCATCATTAGATCATTAGCTGTCGTTAGTGGGTCACGTCCTGTCATTAATTGGATTGGAGGTGTGCCAGTCAGTTGGATAGAAATTGCTATCAATGAGTCAGGAACTGATGACAATGGGTTACAGCCTGTCATTAATGAGTCAGTACCCTGAGTAAGTTATTCAACAGAAGTTGTCTGTTGGTCAGGACCAGTCGTCAGTGGGTCAGGATTGGTCGTCAATTGCACATAAGCAGTTGTAGTGTTTCTTGAGCTGTCATCAATGAAACACCTTTGTCACTGGGTCAGCACCGTTCTTCAGTATCAGAATAAAACTACAGCAGCCTAAAAGCTATCGCCAGGATGTGTAGTCAGCGGGTCAAGAGTTATTTTCAGTGGGTAGTCAATGATAAGAATAATTCATCAATAGATTAGGAACTTTAGTCAGTGGATCAGAAGAAGTCGTCACGTGTCAAAGTTTTCATTTAGTCAGGAAATGTTATCAATAGGACGGAAACCATCAGTTGGTCAAGACCTTATGTTAGACGATCAGAAGCAGTCATCAATGGGTCAGTAGCTGTTGTCGGTGGGTTAACAGATATTGTCAGTAGGTAAAGAACAGTCATCAGTGGGTCAGGAGTTTTTGTCAGCGCAACTTGACCCCTCGTTACTGGATCACCAGCTGTGATCAATGGATCAGAAGCTGGCGTCTGACAGTGGGTCAGTAGCTGTAGTCACTGCATACATTTCTGTCTTCAAAGGGTCAAAAGTGGTCTTATTGGTCAAAATCTGGCAACAGAGGGTTGGAAACAGATGTTAGTGGGTCAAAAGATATCGTCAATATGTCAGCTGCTGTTAGTGAATCAGAAGAATTCGTCAGTCATTGAAAAGCAGTTTCGTTTGGACAAAAGCTTGCGGCAGTGCGTCATGGGTAGTTGTCAATGGATCTGTCGTCGTCGTTAGGTAGTCAGAAGCTGGCGTCAGAGGATCAAAAGAAGTCTTCAGTAGACCACAAGCTTTCGCCAGTGAGTCAGCAATAATTGTCAATTGGTCAAGAGCAGTTGTTAGTGGGCCAGATGCTCATTAGGCTAGGAGTAGACGTAAGATAGCTAGGATCAACCGTCAGTTGGCTAATATCCGGAAACCTAGAGTCAGATTATCAAGACCTGTTATCAGTATATCAGGACCTGCAATTGGTATATCAGGATCTGTAGTCAGTATATCAGGATCTGTCATCAGAATATCAAGTACTGTCGTCAGTATATCAGGACCTGTCGTCAGTATATCAGGACCTGTAGTCAGAATATTAGGACCTATCGACAGTATATCAGGACCTGTCGTCAGTATATCAGGACCTGTCGTCAGTACATCAGGACCAGTAGTCAGCGTATTAGGCCCTGTCGTAAGTATATAAGCAAATATCGTCAGTATATCAGGACCTATCGTCAATATATAAGGACAAGTTGTCATTATGTCAGAACCTCTCGTCAGTATATCAGGACCTGACGTCACTATATAAAAAGCTGTAGTCAGTATATAAGGATCTGTCGTCAGAATATCAAGCACTGTCGTCAGTATACTAGAACCTGTAGTCAGTATATCATTACCTTTCATCAGTATATCTGGACCTAAGTCAGTATCTCAGGACCAGTCTTAAGTATACCAGGACCTGTAGTCAGTATATTACGACCTGTAGTCAGTATATTACGACCTGTAGTCAGTATATTAGGAACTGTCGTCAGTATATCAGAACCTGTTGTCAGAATATTAGGGCCTATCGTCAGTGTATCAACAACTGTTGTCATTATATCAGTACCTCTCGTCCGTATATCAGAACCTGTAGTCAGCATATCAAGACCAGTCCTCGGTATATTAGTGCCTGTCATCAATAAATCAGGACCTGAATTAGTATATCAGGACCTACTTGTCAGTATATGAGAACCTTTCGTCAGTATGTCACGACCTGTAGTCAGTATATCAGGACCTGTAGTAAGTATATCAGGACCTATGGTCAGTATATCAGAAACTGTCGTCAGAATATTAGGACTGGCTGTCAGTATATCAGGACCTCTCGTCAGTATACCAGGACCTGCGTCAGTATATCAGAAACTGTTGTCAGTATGTCTGGAGCTGTCATCAATATATCAGGACCTTTCGTCAGTATATCAGGACCTTTAATTAGTATAAGAGGACATTTTAGTCAATATATTAGGACCTGTAGTCAGTATATCAGGAACTTTCGTCAGTATATCAGGACCTATCGTCAGCATTTCAGGACCTGTAGTTTGTATATCATGGCCTGTAGTTTGTATATCATGGCCTGTAGTTTGTATATCATGGCCTGTAGTCATTATATAAGGACCTGTCGTCAGTATCAGGACTTGTCGCCAGTATCAGGACCGGTCGTCAGCATATCAGGACCTGTAGTCAGTATATCTGAACGTTTCGTGAGTATATAAGGCCCTGTAGTCTGTTTATCAGGACCTTTAGTCAATATAATAGGACCTGTAGTTATAATACCAGGACCTGTAGTCTGTATATCAGGACCTGTAGTCTGTATATCAGGACCTGTAGTCTGTATATCAGGACCTGTCGTCAGTATATTAGGCCCTCTCATCAGTATATTTGCAAACATCGTCAGAATATCAGGACCTGTCATCAGTATATAAGGACAAGTTGTCATTATGTCAGGACCTCTCGTCAGTATATCAGCACCTGTAGTCAGCATATAAAGACCTGTGCTAAGTATATTATAGCGTGTCGTCAGTAAATCAAGACCTGCGTCAGTATATCAGGACCTGTTGTCAGTATATCAGAACCTGTCGTCAGTATATCAGGACCTGTTGTCAGGATATCAAACACTATCATCAGTATATCAGGACCTGTCATCAACATATCAGGAACTGTCATCATTATATCATGACCTGTCGTCAGTATATAAGGACCTTTAGTCTTTATATCAAGAACAGTCATCAGTATATCAGGACCTGCAGTCAATATATTAGAACCTGTCTTCAGTATATCAGGTCCTGTCGTCAGTATATGAGGACCCTGTAGTCAGTTTATCATGACTTGTAGTCATCATATCAAGACTTGTCGTCAGTATCTCAGGACCTGTCGTAAGTATACCAGGACCTGTAGTCAGTATATCAGGACCTGTAGTCAGTATATTTGGAACTGTCGTCAGTATATCAGAACCTGTCGTTAGAATATCAGGGCCTGTCGTCAGTGTGTCAACACCTGTTGTCATCAGTATCACTACCTCTCGTCAGTATATCAGGACCTGTAGTCCGCATATCAAGACCAGTCCTCAGTATATTAGAGCCTGTCATCAATAAATCAGGACCTGAGCCAGTATATCAATACCTATTTGTCAGTATATCAGAACGTGTCGTCAGTATGTCAGGACCTAGGGAGCCGGTCGGCCGAGCGGACAGCACACTTGACTTGTGATCCTATGGTCACGGGTTCGATTCCGGGCGCCGGCGAGAAACAATGGGCAGAGTTTCTTTCACCTTATTCCCCTGTTACCTAGCAGTAAAATAGGTACCTGGGTGTTAGTCAGCTGTCACGGGCTGCTTTCTGGGGGTGGAGGCCTGGTCGAGGACCGGGCCGCGGGGACACTAAAGCCCTGAAATCATCTCAAGATAACCTCAAGATAACCTGTAGTCAGTATATCAGGAAATGTATTAAGTATATTAGGACCTATAGTCAGTATATGAGGACCTGTACTCAGTATATCGAAACCTGCAGTCATTATATCAGGACCTGTCGTCAGTACATCAGGATCTGCAATCAGTATATCAGGAGCTGTAGTCAGTATATTAAGACCTGTCGTCAGTATATTAAGACCTGTCGTCAGTATATTAGGACCTGTTGTCAGTATATCAGGACCTGCGTCAGTATATCAAGACCTGTTGTCAGAATATCACGACCTGTAGTCAGTATATAAGGACCTGTTGTCAATATGTCTGGAGCAGTCATCAATATATCAGGACTTGTTGTCAGTATATCAGGACCTGTAATTATTATACAGGACCTTTTAGTCAGTATATTAGGACCTGTAGTCAGTATATTTGGACCTCTAATCAGAACATAAGGACCTGTCATCAGTATATCAGGACCTGTAGTCAGTACATCAAGACCTGTCGTAAGTATATCAGGACCTGTAATTATTATAACAAAACCTTTTAGTCAGTATATTAGTACCTGTAGTCAGTATATCTGGACCTTTCGTCAGTATATCAGGATTTATCATCAGTATTTCAGGACCTGTAGTTTGTATCTCATGATCTGTAGTCCATATATCTGGACCATTCGTCAGTATATCAGGACCTGCAGTCAATATATTAGAACTTGTGTTCAGTATATCAGGTCCTGGTCTTATTAGACTAGCGGAAAGGCTTGCAGGACCAGACAACCAGCGCTTTGTCAATGAACTAAACGCATTATACATAGACAATGGCCTGGCCCCCATCATAGCCACTGGCGTAAATCTCACTGCCTCCTCTACCACTCCGGAGACTACCACCAGGACGACCATGCGGTCAACTTCAACACCGACTCCAGAACCGCCCATGACCCGGGCGACACAGAGGTAATTCCTTCTCCAGCTCCCAGCACTCCTACCATCACTATCTCAGCAGCCGCGCTAGCAGACGTGCTGTCTACAAACGATAACAGCACCACCAGCGCTCCTGAAATAGCTACAACCACCAATCAACGACACCTAAGCCTACCTAAGGCTGCGAGGCGAAAGACAAAAACGCCCACTACGGAGGTTACGGACTCCTCAAACGAGGGAACCATAGTAGGAGCTCCACCGCCGCATCACAAATACGACACCTACACGGTTCAAGACTTCCTCATGGAGGCCACGTCACCAAACTCCAACGACAGCACTGCTCAGCCAAAGTCGCAGACAAAGAAAAAAGGGAAAACCTAGAGGCCCACACTAATCCACCAGCTCCATAACTGGTATAGCCAGCCCTCCAGGCTGAAAACCATCATGAAGACCCCCATCCATCGCCACATCTCTAGTATCAGCCACTGATACAGATAATGGCTCCAAAGAGCCTCCACTTACGGGCTCACCACAGCCCGTGCTACTGGAACTTATTGTTCTGAGTAGCGAATCTTAAACAACAACAACAACAGTATTTCAGGTCCTGTCGTCAGTATATAAGGACCTGTCGTCAGTATATCATTACCTATCATCAGTATATCAGGACCTGTCGTAAGTATACCAGGACTTGTAGTCAATATATCAGGACCTGTATTCAATATATTAAGAACTGTCGTCAGTATATCAGGACCGATTTGTCAGTATATCAGAACCCGTCGTCAGTATGTCAGGACCTGTAGTCAGTATATCAGGACCTGTAGTAAATATATCAGGACTTATAGTCAGTATATGGGGACCTGTAATCAGTATATCATACCTTGCAGTCTTTATATCAGGACCTTTCGTCAGTATATCAGGATCTGCAATCAGTATATCAGAACGTGTAGTCAGTATAACAGGACCTGCAGTCAACATATCAGAACCTGTAGTTATTATATCAGGACCTGTAGCCAGTATTAGGACCTGTAGTCGGTATTTCAGCACCTGTTTTCAGTATATCAGGACCTGTATTGATTATATACAGGACCTGTAGTCCTGTAGTCAGTATTTCTGAACCAGTAGTTAGTATATCAAGGCCTGTAGTCAATATATAAGGACCTGTAGTCAGTACATATGGACCTGCGTCAGTATATCCGGACCTGTCGTCAGTGTATTAGGACCTGTAGTCAGTATATCAGGACCTGGTGTCAGTATATCAGGACCTGCGTCAGTGTATCAGGACCTGTAGGTAGTAGGATAAAAACAGTGGTCACTGGGCCTTAAGATCTCAACAGCTAGACAGGAGCAGATATTCTGGAGTCTGATGGAGTTTTCTCTGCATTATGAGTCGTCATCAGTGTCAGAAGCTACTGTTAGTCTCAGGAGGTATTGTTTGTTGGTAAAGAGAAGTCGTCCCTGGGTCACGAACAATCGTCAGTGGGCTGTCATTCGGTCATGAGCTGTCGTCTGTGGGTCAGTAGCTATAGGCTGTGGTCAGGAGTTATCGTCTGTGGTCAGGACCTGTCGTCTGTGGGTCAGTAGCTATCGGCTGTGGTCAGGAGCTATCGTCTGTGGACAGGACCTGTGGTCTGTGGGTCAGTAGCTATCGGCTGTGGTCAGGAGCTGTCGACTGTGGATCTGGACCTGTCGTCGGTGGGTTAGAGGCTGTCGTTTGTGTGTCAGGAGCTGTCGTCTGTGTGTCAGGAGCTGTCGTCTGGGGGTCAATATCTATAGTCAATGGGAGAGAAGCTATAGTCTGTAAGTCAGGAGCTATCGTCTGTGAGTCAGGAGCTGTCGATTCTGGGTCAGAACCTGTCGTCGGTTGATCAGGAGCTGTCGTTTGTGGGCCAGGAGCTGTCGTCTCTGGGCCAGGAGCTGTCGTCTGTGGGCCTGGAGCTGTCGTCTGTGGGCCAGGAGCTGTTGTCTGTGGGCCAGGAGCAGTCGTGTGTGAGTCGGGAGCTGTCGTGTGGAAGTCAGGAACAGTCGTCTGTGGGCCAGGAGCAGTCGTCTGTGGGCCAGGAACAGTCGTCTATGGGTCAGGAACTGTCGTGTGTGAGTCAGGAACTGTCGTGTGTGTGTATCTGTTGTTGTCAGTGTGTCATCATGTATAGGAAGTGGTAAGGAGCAATAGCTGCAGAGTTAGGAGCTGTCACTAGTGAATAATAAGTAGTTACCAGTGGGAGAGAAGCTCTAACTAGTGAGCCAGGAGCAGTTGTTTTAGTCAGTAGCATTTGTCAGTTGATCAGGAGATGTTATCATTGTTTCACAACCAATTACCATTGAGTTTGGATCAGTTATCAGTTGTACAGGAGCTGTGTTTTTGTGTCAGTAGCAGTCATCATTGAGCTGGGATCAGCCATCAGTTGGTCAGTGGCTGTGATTATTGTGTCAGTAGTAGTCATCAATGAGCTGGGATCAGTCATCAATTGGTCACTGGCTGTGTTTATTGTACTCATCTAATTGTGCTTGCGGGGGTTGAGCTTTGGCTCTTTGGTTCCAACCAAAGTTGTGTCAGTAGTAGTCATCAATGAGCTGGGATCAGTCATCAGTGAGCTTGGATCAATCATCAGTTGGTCAGAGGCTGTGTTTATTGTGTCAGTAGCAGTCATCAATGAGCTGGGATTAGTCATCATTGAGCTGGGATCAATCATCATTTGGTTTGGGGCTGTGTTTATTGTATCGGTAGCAGGCATCATTGAGCTGGGATCATTCATCATTGAGCTGGGATCCGTCATCATTGAGCTGGGATCCGTCATCATTGAGCTGGGATCATTCATCACTGAGCTGGGATCCGTCATCATTGAGCTGGGATCAGTCGTCATTGAGCTGGGATATGTCATCAGTTGGTTCGGAGCTGTGCGTATTGTGTCATTATCAGACATCATTGAGCTGGGATCCGTCATCACTGAGCTGGGATCCGTCATCATTGAGCTGGGATCCGTCATCAGTTGGTTCGGAGCTGTGTGTATTGTGTCATTAGCAGACATCATTGAGCTGGTATCCGTCATCATTGAACTGGGATCAGTTATCAGTTGGTCAAGGGCTGTCCTAATTGTGTCTTTAGCAGTCATCAGTTGGTCAGGAGCTGTCCTTATTTTTCAGTAGCAATTATCATTGAGGTCGGATCAGTCATCACTTGGTCAGGAGCGGTCATCTACTGCCCCCACGAGGATCCATCCAGCGCATAGGTTCGAACCCTCGTCGAGCACCTTGTGGATGTGTTAATTTGATATATCACGTTATTGAGAATTCTGTGTGTATTGAAGTACATCAGAGGTAGAACTATTTGGTTGACAGAGCCCGAGTGCATGGGGGGAATTGTGTGAAATCCCGGTTAGGCTTCAGTGGAAGCCTCAGGACCCTGGTGGGGGCAGTAGCGCTCCAGAATGTTTGCCAGTAGCAAACATCCAGCGCAAAGGTTCGAACCCTTATCAAGGCCCTTGTAGATTTGTTCAATAATAGTCATATGAACAAAAATGGAAACTCCAATTACCTGATCGTAGATCTTACTCCACTCATTGTATTTAGCGATAAGCTGATAGGGATCCTGGCCGGGTTGACGGAACTCTGCCAGAACCTTACCAGTAATCTCCTCCATCTCGCTCTTGCTGCTCATCTGCAGCATTAAAGAAAATAACGTCATCATTTTGGAAATAAAATGTCATTTCATTTCGTAAAAAAACCCTCAAGAAATTAAATTGCACTTGGTTATATACATCTGGTCCAGGATGGTTATATACATCTGGTCCAGGATGGTTATATACATCTGGTCCAGGATGGTTATATACATCTGGTCCAGGATGGTTATATACATCTGGTCCAGGATGGTTATATACATCTGGTCCAGGATGGTTATATACATCTGGTCCAGGATGGTTATATACATCTGGTCCAGGATGGTTATATACATCTGGTCCAGGATGGTTATATACATCTGGTCCAGGATAGTTATATACATCTGGTCCAGGATGGTTATATACATCTGGTCCAGGATGGTTATATACATCTGGTCCAGGATGGTTATATACATCTGGTCCAGGATGGTTATATACATCTGGTCCAGGATGGTTATATACATCTGGTCCAGGATGGTTATATACATCTGGTCCAGGATGGTTATATACATCTGGTTCCGGATGGTTATATACATCTGGTTCCGGATGGTTATATACATCTGGTTCCGGATTGTTATATACATCTGGTTCCGGATGGTTATATATACATCTGGTCCAGGATGGTTATATACATCTGGTCCAGGATGGTTATATACATCTGGTCCAGGATGGTTATATACATCTGGTCCAGGATGGTTATGTACATCTGGTCCAGGATGGTTATGTACATATGGTCCAGGATGGTTATGTACATATGGTCCAGGATGGTTATGTACATATGGTCCAGGATGGTTATGTACATATGGTCCAGGATGGTTATGTACATATGGTCCAGGATGGTTATGTGGAGGCGGTCGCCTAGGGGCTATGGCTGACCAACCACGTGGTAATCAACATACACGGAAATGGGCAGAAAACGGTGAAAACAGCGGCTCACCTTGAGCTGAAGTCTTCTCACAGGAGGACTGAAGCAATACGACGGCTTCTGGGGCGAGGATGGGCGAGGTCCAATGGTAGCTGGCCAGTATGGGTTGCTGGATAACCACAGTCCAGGGGGCGTCACTAACAGGTCCTTCTGCGATCAGGTGAGGTTCTCGTCTGGCCTCCCTCTCGCCTACAGGCATGCATGCAGGTGATGCGCAGACGCACGGCGTCGGACTGCCGCCCACCAATCAGGAGATCACGCGAGACATGTCCCGTCACGCAGGGTGCAGTAGCACCTTCACAGATCTCCAGTATCATCTATTGATACTGGTGATGGCTCAAAAGGGCCACCACTTACGGGCTATTCATGCCCATGCCTCCTTTTGGATTGCTTAATCTTCATCAATCATCATCAATCAGGAGCACCTCGCGTAAGAGATATTCCCTCTGGCGGGCACTTTGAATGTGGTTCCCTCCACAGTTATATACACCTGGTCCAGGATGGTTATATACATCAGGTCCAGGATGGTTATATAAAATTATAATACATGGATTATATTATTATAAAATCCATAAGTCATATGTTTCAGAGCCAAAAAAAAATTCTGGTCCATATGAATCTATGAATGACATTGTATGCTGGAATAAATTTCCCCCACATCTTTTTTGCTCTTACGGACCAGTATAGTCGAAAGTAGACTTTCCCAAAAACAGACCAATATAATCAATAGAATTACGGCAGTAGGATACCTGCGACACACACATAACCATATACGGCAGTAGGATACCTGTCACATATAACATTTACTGCAGAAGGATGCCTTCCACATATCAAATTCACGGCAATAGGGTACCTGCCTCATATAATCATGACTGTATATACTCTATATAAACAAAATCATAAAATCCAGAAATATAGCACTACCCTGTTGACCAAACCACTCACTAGAAAGTGAAGGGACGATGACGTTTCGGCCCGTCCTCGACCATTCTCACAAGCGATTTGAGAATGGTCCAGGACGGACCGAAACGTCGTCGTCCCTTCACTTTCTAGTGTGTGGTTTGGTCAACACATTTGAGCCACGTTACTGTGACTCCTCGTATGCAAAGCACTACCCTAAATTTCCACAATTATCATCATTATTATATTATATAGGCAACCCATATAGGGTAGGATTTTAGACTGGAATTGTACTAAATTATGTACAACTCTAGCCTAACTTATTATTATTAGTCAACCTAGTTAGGTAGAATTACTATTAGACTAGCACTGTACCAAGCAGTTCAACCTAGTCAATATTTATTATTATGCAGACCCAAATCAGGGTGGACTAATTATTTACATAAATTGTGTTTACATATCTTATTATATTTTACTGTGTTCGCCTTTGAGTGTTACTAGGTGTCTCTATACCCACCAACGGCGAACGAGAAGGACCAACTGGCAGTATTACCTGTAGAGACACCAATGTGCCACTCAAATCTTATATATATATATATATATATATATATATATATATATATATATATATATATATATATATATATATATATATATATATATATATATCATGTTTAGGTAGGTTGCTAATCTCTACATGAGGGACGATACCATAGCAGAACAAATAATTAAATATTAGGCTATCAATAACTGTACCTGCTTCATGTATATATGAACAAGTACTATAGCTGTCAATAATAACTATAATCTCCACAGGAGGTAAAATTTATATAGCCCAGTGTAGGAATTAAATCTAAGAAATCTAAGATCACTACACGGGGTCTATTAGACCAGGGATCACAGAGAACGTTCATCATTCAACAACTGGCTAACAAGTTGAAACTTAAACCCTTGCATAAAGTGAAACTGAACATAATAGGATACCTGACTGGAATACTTGACCTCAAGAATATACAGTAGTACAACCACTAGTATGCCTAGGCAGTTACGTCCAACCTGTCCAGGCCATAGTAGTTGATCATATCCCATTTGACCTAAATGTTAAGGGTCTAGGGAACACAGCCAGATTCCTACAGAAAAATGGAGTCAAACTGGCAGACAGCAAGATAACATCTGACTGCCTCACCGATGTAAGTCTATTAGTAGGGGTAGACTATTATTACCAGTTATTACTGGACAGACAAGACAACAGGGAATGAACCTGTTAAGGTCAGCAGGGGCTATTTGCTTACATGTACAGTCTTAAACCTGAAGAAGCCTATGCCTGCTAACAACCAATGCTAATCAGAAATCACATTGTCAGCTGCAATAAATTTCCAGACATTGAGGACAAGGGAGAATACAGCTGACTAAATAAATTAAAGATTGAGTTTTGTATAATTAATATTAGCCGAGATAGTTTCTATGGATCTTAGTGGGTAACTAGTAGTCAGTGGCCTAAACCGGCTGCAGGTCACCACGACAAATGCCACTGACCCACTGTAGCTCCAGAACTATTCTTAACGGTAATAACTGACCACATTCAGTCCTCTACGCATCTACAGTACCTTCGAATAAGTCTTCCAGAGAAGACTGCATCTACTGTTCCTTCGGGTAATTCTTCCAGAGAAGACCGCATTTATAATACCTTCGCATAACTCTTCCAGAGAAGACCGCATTTACAGTACCTTCAGGTAAGTCTTCACAAGAGAAGACCACATCTACAATGCCTTCGAGTAAGTCTTCACAAGAAAACCGCAGTTATCCCAAGTCTCTCTGGACTAGGATTTAGTAATCCACTTAATGAAATATTACCTGCATGGTTGTATCAGTCTTGTTTGGAGCTTCTTCTTCTTTGTCATTTCTGCCCTTAAGCATTCTTAGAGACGTTTGAAGAAGCACCTTAGCACAATCAAAATTTAAATTTGCAATAGCCTGTAAGTGAACAATTACCGGAGGACTACCAATAGTGAAACAAATAGTTTCTCACCACATAATAAACTCATAATATTCCTTTTAGTTATTATGTGCTTAGTTATACGTCAAGAGGGTTATAACACTGTAACTTAATTTGTATAAACCAAGCAGATCTACTGCTCACCAATAATTTTTAGGTTGCTATATGTGCTTAGTTATACCTCAAGAGGGTCATAGAACTGTAACCTAATATATAATTAGCATTAACCCTCTACTTGGGTAGATTTGGGAAATTAGTTAAGGTTAGCAAAGAACCAGTTGAATCTGTACTCAATAAAGAAATACAGCTGACTACATTCATAGAGACTGATACCAAAATACTCAGTTCTCTTGATTAAATAGAATTTAGCTAGGTTAGAAACTTAGTTATCATTATAAAATAGCCTAAAATACCCGTCCAACAAGGACTGTACCTTAATCGAAATTTAATTTTGCTTCAATACAGAGAATTCCTCGTTCGAGGTTGAGGTGATCTTATGAGTCTCCAGTGATGAGTTAATGTCTAGTAACTCGACCAGTTACAAGTCACAGCGAACCTAATCAATGACCTCAATGTAGATTCGGAGTCTCCTTGAACTCAAAGGGACATAAAGAATAATACATTTATCATTAAGTAGATGTATCCATGATGACAGAATAATGACTTAATTCCCATACCTGTCACACAGATCCGGGACATCCATCATGTACATACTAACGTACTAACCTACTAACATGTAAGAATTTTATAACTTCAGAAGGGAGCAACAGGCACGTTAGTACTAAATCATGAACTACGACCGTGTTTTCTCTCCCCGGGAATTATGGTGGAAATTTCCAACATCCACATACTAACCCTTGTAAAATAATTTAAATTTATTGTACTAAGAATTCATATTTACTAACTCTATTAATAAGTAGCCTCATACAGTAAAATTTCTTCTAATATCATGGGTAAGTATTGCTTCAGTCGCCCGGCTCCCTCGAGAATAAATTATATATTTTCATAAATCAAATTACATTCAATCTAACCTTGTATTATTAATTAAGGAATATCAATTGGTAATAAATTTATATTCATTTAGCAAATTATATAGCCGTTTATTGAAAATAATTTTCCAATAATAGACGTTAGGCTAATTAGCCGATAGTGTGACGCAAGTGATCTATCTCCTTTCTTAAAAATTGGTACCACATTAGCAACCTTCCATGACTCTTGCACTGCCTGACTCTATTGATTTATTAAAGATGGTACACAGTGGCTTGCAAAGCGCCTTTTTGCATTCTTTAAGCACCCTGGCAAACACTTCATGCGGCCCTGGGGATTTGTTTGGTTTTGGTTTTACTATTTATTTAATAACATCCTCCCTGGTAACTGCTAAACTAGTCAATCTGTCCTCGTCCCCACTCACATAGACTTGTTCGGCTGAAGGCATATTGATAAGTTCATCTTTAGTAAATACAGATATAAAATATTAATTAAATATACTACTCATCTCCTCATCATTATCCGTTATTTGAAATATCTCAGTTTTTAATAGAGCTATCCTTTCCCTAGCCTTAGTTCGATATAACTGAAAAAACTCTTTATGATTTGTCTTTGCTTGCCCTGCTATGCGAACTTCATATTTTCTTTTTGCTTTCCTTATCTCTTTTTTAATATTTGTTACCAGTTGTACGAATTCCTGTCCTAAACTAACTTCCCCATTCTTTATCGTTTTGTATCACGCTCTGTTTTTACCTATAAGGTTCTTCAAATCCTTTGTTATCCACTTTGGGTCATTAGGATTCAATCTATTTGTATTATAGTTCACTCCTGTTACCAAACAAGTATTTACCTAGGTATTTTCCTAAATCTAAAAACTTATTCAATTTATACCCATTGTTTCCTGTTGTCTCGAGTTTATAGTATTAATAGTCTATTAATATCCCCATTTTCATGTCCATTCACTCGCACCCCTCTATCATGTCGCCCCTATTTCTTCGCCTTTCTAGAGAATGTAATTTAAGCTTTGTCAGTCTTTCTTCAAGGATCGTTTATTGAGCATAGGGAGACTTCAACAGGGGTTTTAGTTTTCAACAATTTTAAATTAATAGAGTACGACACCTTGCTAAAATCAACACTACAAAAAGCCCTCAATCTTTCCGTCAGCGACTCACAATGGAAACAGGCCTCCCTTCCTGTCAGACTCGGGGGCCTTGGCGTGCGCACAGCAACACAAATTGCTGTACCAGCATTCCTGTCCTCTTCAGTGGGGTCTGACAACTTGGTGAAGGAAATCCTACCTGAGCACCTAGTTCAACAGGCAGAGGTACATGATCCCAGCTTCACAGACTGCACAACCAAATGGGTCTCTCTCGCAGGACCAGCACCCCCAACCACCGCCTTCTGAAGCCCATAAGCAATCCAGCTGGGATCGCCCCATTGCCGACCAAGAAGCTGCGACTTTGCTAAAAGCTGCGACAACACGACATGACACTGCCCGACTTAGAGCTGTAGCAGCTTTCCATGCAGGTGATTTCCTATTAGCATCCCCAATGTCAGCTGCTGGCACCCGTCTCACACCGCAGGCCCTCCGAACTGCCGTGGCTCTCTGCCCCAATCCACACCGAATACAGGTGTCTTTGCGGCGAGGTAGAGGCCGACAGATATGGACGGCATGGCCTTCTCTGCCAAAGCACAGGAGGATGACATGCAAGACACAGCGAGGTCAATGACATTATTAAGAGAAGCCTTACCACAGCCGGTTGTCCAGCAGAAAGAGAGCTCCGTTACCTAATGTCCCGCAACTCTGATGAGCCTGTCGGTCGCCCAGACGGAATTACGGTGAACCCCTGGAAGAATGGTAGACAATTGGTGTAGGACTACACTTCCGTTTCAACTTTAGCCAATACCTATGTTGACTTCAGTGCTACACAAGCAGGAGGAGCTGCCAATCACCGGGAAGCGGCCAAGTCACGTAAATACAGAAACCTTGAGCACCACTACAATTTTGTCCCCATTGCCTCAGAGACACTTGGTGCCTGGGGTAAAAATACTGCTAGCTTTTTGAAGGAGTTGGGGTCTAAATTAATCGAAACAACTAGAGACCCTAGAGCTGCCAGTATTCTTTTTATAGCGCCTTAGTGTGGCAATCCAGAGAGGAAATGCTCACTGCATCCATGGTTCCTGCCCGCCATCTGAGGAGCTGTTCAACTTGTGACAAGCAGCCTTGTACCCTGCATGTAATCAATATTGTAACTTTTTTTGTGTAATGACATTTTCAAATAAAGTTAGATAAATATACACACATACCAAAAGAATAGGGGTGGTAGAAGAAGAAAATATCAAAGTGTTCAGTGAGGATCCACAAGGTCTTCTCTGAGTACCCTTTATTTTCTTCTCCGAGGCTATGGGTCCCTACACTTGCAGCAGAGTTGGGGTACCACCTCTGGTAGAAGTTCGCAAACAGGAAACCTAGGGGAGAATCCATGGCAACCCCATCTACTTGCTTATACATGTGCCCATCCGGGCTCAAGAAGGGTGCCTCTTTAGTACAAGCTTGGAGTAGTTTCCTTAGAATGCTTTCTGGTATGTCAAGAGGAGTACAGGTTGGATCACGATACACTCTGTCCGCTATCATCCCGATTGTTTCATCCACAGGTACGTTGGTAAACAGTGATTCTACCTCCAACGAGGCTCTTATCCCTGTGGCCATGGGTTCTCCCCTAGGTGTCCTGTTTGCGAACTTCTACATGGGTACCATCGAACAAAAGATCTTAGTCGACATGAACTTGAAACTGGCCATATACTGCAGGTATGTTGACGACAATTTTACACAGGTATCTGATGTCAGACATCTGCAGGAGCTGAAGGAGGCATTTGAGCGGAATTCTGTCTTGCGTTTCACTTACGAGATAGAGAACGATGGGAAGCTGCCCTTTCTAGATGTAACAGTCATGGAAAGGAGCGGAGGTTTCCACACTGCAGTCTACACTAAGGAAACAAACATAGCAATGTGTCTCAATGCCAACAGTGACTGCCCAGACAGGTACAAGAGGAGTGTCGTTAACGCTTATGTCGACCGTGCTCTCAGCCACAGCTCAGGATGGAAGCAAGTCGATGAAGAACTCTGTAGGGTAAGGCAGGTCCTAGTCAACAACGGCTTCTCCAATGGTTTCGTTGAAGACATCATAAGAAGGAAGGTGAAACGCCATGCAACCTTTGAAGAGACAACTAACACAACACCTGTACCCCCTATTAGACTATTTTACAGGAACTTCTTTTCCACAGCTCATAAAATGGAGGAAAGGGTCCTGAAAGAAATTGTTAATAAAAACGTTATGCCTACAGACAAAAATCAGAAGATATAATTGACGATCTACTATAAAACCAAGAAAACGGCCAACCTACTCACGAGAAACTCTCCAGACACAAAGCAGAATGCTTTAAAAGAGAACAATGTCGTCTATGTCTTCAAATGCCCACTTGGGGACTGTAAGCCTCAAACAATTCAGTATATAGGCAAGACAACAACATCTCTTTCCAGGCGATTAACGATGCATAAGCAACAGGGCTCCATAAGAACATAACATAAGAACAAAGGCAACTGCAGAAGGCCTGTTGGCCCATACGAGGCAGCTCCTATTTATAACCACCCAATCCCACTCATATACATGTCCAACCCATGCTTGAAACAATCGAGGGATCCCACCTCCACAATGTTATGCGGCAATTGGTTCCACAAATCAACAACCCTGTTACTGAACCAGTATTTACCCAAGTCTTTCCTAAATCTAAACTTATCCAATTTATACCCATTGTTTCGTGTTCTGTCTTGTGTTGATACTTTTAATACCCTATTAATATCCCCTTTGTTATGTCCATTCACCCACTTGTAAACCTCTATCATGTCACTCCTAACTCTTCGCCTTTCCAGTGAATGCAACTTAAGCTTTGTTAATCTTTCTTCATATGAAAGATTTCTAATTTGGGGAATTAACTTAGTCATCCTACGCTGGACACGTTCAAGTGAATTTATATCCATTCTATAATATGGCGACCAAAACTGAACTGCATAATCTAAATGGGGCCTAACTAGAGCAAGATATTGCTTGAGAACCAAACCAGGTGTCTTGTTACTAACGCTGCGATTAATAAATCCAAGTGTCCGATATGCGTTATTACGAACATTTATGCATTGATCCTTTTGTTTTAAATTCTTACTAATCATAACTCCCAGATCCCTTTCGCAATCCGACTTCGCAACCCCAGCACCATCTAGCTCGTATCTTGTAACTCTATCATCATTTCCTAGCCTCAGAACTTTACATTTATCAGCATTAAACTGCATCTGCCAATCCTTTGACCATTTCAAAACCCTATCTAGATCAACTTGAAGTGATAGTGAGTCCTCCTCCGAATTAATTTCCCTATCGATTTTCGTATCATCGGCAAATTTGCAGCCAATTAAGGGACAACTATATTTTACCCACTTCAAGACTCCGCACCAATATAGAAGCATCAAGAAATATGGGCCAATAGGCCCTTTGCAGTTACTTCCATTCTTCCCTTTAACTTACAAAATACTATACCCATTGTTTCGTGTTCTATCTTGTGTTGAAAGTATGTTTTCACCTCATCCAAAACTGTTGTAACATATCACCTCACCCAAATGCAGGTATAAAATCGAAGATGTTTAAACTCTGTTCTCTCTTCACACGGGAGACACCTCCCGTCACGCAGGGTGCAGTCGCACCTCCACAGATCTCCAGTATCATCTATTGATACTGGTAATGGCTCAAAAGGGCCACCACTTACGGGCTATTCATGCCCGTGCCACCTTTTGGGTGGCTTAATCTTCATCAATCAATCAACTCTGTACAGTTATAGTTCTGTGTGTGTAAACTAAAGTCTTCGAAAATGTAATAAGTTTTACGAAACGCGTTCAAGTGTCGCGTCAGACTAGAAGTAAAAATGAATTTTGGAGAATTGATTTTTCACCTACCATCAACAGTGAAAAGAAATATAAGAAACATAGAGAAAATTCGTGTTAGAATTATTAATCTTACTTTTTCGGTCATATTTAATATATATATATATATATATATATATATATATATATATATATATATATATATATATATATATACATATATATATATATATATATATATATATCCTTTATATATATATATATATATATATATATATATTGGTGTATACTGGCAGCAGGTTTTCTTTCAAACATGTTTCATTGAATATGACCGCATATTCTGTATTTATTATTTTCTGGTTTAGGGCTTCTATCCCTCTAACTATTTTCTTAGCATCAGGGCTTAATTGGAATAGGAGTTCGCCAAAACATAGGGGCTGCAGAAGGCTTATTGGCCCATACGAGGCATCTCCTATCTAAACACAAAGATTAATTAAGATTAATCCAGTGTAATTGCCAATTACACTGGATTAATCTTTGTGTTTAGATAGGAGATGCCTCGTATGGGCCAATAAGCCTTCTGCAGCCCCTATGTTTATCCCTTATGTATCCCCCCATGGTTTTCACCTTCATTGTATTATCACCTGACCTAATGCGGGTATAAAATCAACTAGTATTGTAAGATTGTTCACTTGAGAATGAACCATGGAGGTTCGAAACGTCGTGCAAATTATACAAATAAGTGTAATACACTCTATAGTAAATCACTTCTTTTCTTCACCTTAAAAGTACGAAAATGAGTTTTGGAGAACTCCTATTCCAATTAAGCCCTGATGCTAAGAAAATAGTTAGAGGGATAGAAGCCCTAAACCAGAAAATAATAAATACAGAATATGCGGTCATATTCAATGAAACATATATATATATATATATATATATATATATATATATATATATATATATATATATATATATATATATATATATATATATATAACTGAAAACTCACACCCCAGAAGTGACTCGAACCCATACTCCCAGATGCCACGCAACTGGTATGTACAAGACGCCTTAATCCACTTGACCATCACGACCGGACATAATGAGGTGATAGCCGAGGCTATTTGAACCACCCCACCGCCGGCACTCGGATAGTAATCTTGGGCATAGCATTTTACCAAATCACCTCATTCTTTGGGGCACACGTGAGGAACACAAATGCGAACAAGCCTGAATGGTCCCCAGGACAATATGCAACTGAAAACTCACACCCCAGAAGTGACTCGAACCCATACTCCCAGATGCCACGCAACTGGTATGTACAAGACGCCATAATCCACTTGACCATCACGACCGGACATAATGAGGTGATAGCCGAGGCTATTTGAACCACCCCACCGCCGGCACTCGGATAGTAATCTTGGGCATAGCATTTTACCAAATCACCTCATTCTTTGGGGCACACGTGAGGAACACAAATGCGAACAAGCCTGAATGGTCCCCAGGACAATATGCAACTGAAAACTCACACCCCAGAAGTGACTCGAACCCATACTCCCAGATGCCACGCAGACAAGAACAGATGCCATCGCTTCCCTGGACGTTGAATCCCTTTTTACCAACGTCCCAGTCGACACAACCATAGGAATGATACTGGACAGAGTATACAGAGACGAGAGCACCCCCAAATTAGACCTACCTGAGCCACACTTGAAAAGTCTTCTCGAAGCATGTACAAAGGAAGCCCCTTTCATCAGTCCACAAGGAGACATGTATTTACAAATAGACGGAGTAGCAATGGGCTCCCCCTTAGGAGTTTTATTTGCTAATTTTTATATGGGAACCATCGAAGATAGGGTCTTCAGTAGCAGACAAAAACCAACTGTATACTGCCGTTATGTAGATGACATATTCGTAATAGTAAAAGACTCAGATGAACTAATTGACCTAAAAAGACACCTAGAGAGAGAGTCAGTACTCCGATTTACACATGAAAATAGTGAAAATAACAGTCTGCCATTCTTGGATGTACTAATAACAAAAACAGGAACCTCTTTAAGCACCAACGTATATACCAAGCCCACCAACATAGGATTATGCCTGAACGGTAGAAGTGAGTGCCCCCAAAGATACAAAGCCAGTGTTCTCAATGCTTATATTCGTCGAGCGCTTACCCACTGCTCTGAATGGAGCAACGTGAGTAGAGAGTTTGAAAGAGTAACTCAGGTATTGGTGAACAACGGATATAGCAACGCGGAAATAAACGCTGCTATAAGAAGACACTTGGACCGTTGGTATAATTCAGAACCTAGAACAGAAACCACAACACCCCCAATAAAATTATATTACAAATCAACCATGCACAGTGAACATATAAAAGAGGAAAGAATAATGAAAGAAATAATCCGTAAAGGAGTAAAAAGCACTACTCCTAACCAAAACATAAACCTGATAATATTCTACAAAACCAAGAAGACTTCCGAACTCCTTATCAAAAACAGCCCGAAGCCGACGGAGAACCCTCTACAGCAGTCAAGCGTTGTATACATGTACACTTGCCCCCACGAAGGATGTAACCTTCAATGTAAGTACATAGGTATGACGTCGACCAAGCTGACGAGGCGTTTGACATGCCATCTTCAATCTGGTGCCCCTAGGAATCACATGAGACAAGCCCATGACATTACTCTAACAAGAGAAATGTTGAACAAGAATACTTGCATAATAGACAAAACCCAAGATTCAAGAAGATTACAAATTCTTGAGGCAATTCACATAAGAATAGAGCGACCTACCATGAACACCCAAATCACGGAACTATTTACTCTACCCACCATGAGAGTAAGGACAAGACAAGAACATATCGATGCCAACACAGAAGACAATGTCCAACATAACAGGCCAATTACACTGGATTAATCTTTGTGTTTAGATAGGAGATGCCTCGTATGGGCCAATAAGCCTTCTGCAGCCCCTATGTTTATCCCTTATGTATCCCCCCATGTTTTCACCTTCATTGTATTATCACCTGACCTAATGCGGGTATAAAATCAACTAGTATTGTAAGATCTGTTCACTTGAGAATGAACCATGGAGGTTCGAAACGTCGTGCAAATTATACAAATAAGTGTAATACACTCTATAGTAAATCACTTCTTTTCTTCACCTTAAAAGTACGAAAATGAGTTTTGGAGAACTCCTATTTCAATTAAGCCCTGATGTTAAGAAAATAGTTAGAGGGATAGAAGCCCTAAACCAGAAAATAATAAATACAGAATATGCGGTCATATTCAATGAAACATATATATATATATATATATATATATATATATATATATATATATATATATATATATATATATATATATATATATATATATATATATATATATATATATATTAGTATATTTTGGTAGCAGTCTTTCCTGTAGACATATATTATTGAATATGACCGAAAAAGTAAGATTAATAATTCTAACACGAATTTTCTCAATCTTTCGTACATTTCTTTTCACTGCTGGAGGTAATTCAAAAATCAATTCTCCAAAATTCATTTTTATTTCTAGTCTGACGCGACACTTGAGCGCGTTTCGTAAAACTTATTACATTTTCAAAGACTACACATACACAACTGAATAGAACTTACATATCTCCGATTTGTTTATATCTACATTTGAGTGAGGTGGTATATAATACGGTATTAATTTCATCAACATAAGACAGAACAAGAAACAATGGGTATTGAAATGGAAGTGATTGTAGAAAGCCTATTGGTCCATATTTCTTGATGCTTCTATATTGGAGCGGAGTCTTGAGGTGGGTAGAATATATTTGTGCATTAATTGGCTGTTGATTGCTGGTGTTGACTTCTTAATGTGCAGTGCCTCGCAAACGTCAAGCCGTCTGCTATCGCTGTATCTATCGATGATTTCTGTGTTGTTTACTAGGATTTCTCTGGCGATGGTTTGGTTGTGGGAAGAGATTATATGTTCCTTAATGGAGCCCTGTTGCTTATGCATCGTTAAACACCTAGAAAGAGATGCTGTTGTCTTGCCTATATACTGGGTTTTTTGGAGCTTACAGTCCCCAAGTGGGCATTTGAAGGCATAGACGACGTTGGTCTCTTTTAAAGCGTTCTGCTTTGTGTCTGGAGAGTTTCTCATGAGTAGGGTGGCCATTTTTCTGGTTTTATAGTAAATCGTCAGTTGTATCCTCTGATTTTTGTCTGTAGGGATAACGTTTCTATTAACAATATCTTTCAGGACCCTTTCCTCCGTTTTATGAGCTGTGGAAAAGAAGTTCCTGTAAAATAATCTAATAGGGGGTATAGGTGTTGTGTTAGTTGTCTCTTCAGAGGTTGCATGGCGTTTCACTTTCCTTCTTATGATGTCTTCGACGAAACCATTGGAGAAGCCGTTGTTGACTAGGACCTGCCTTACCCCACAGAGCTCTTCGTCGACTTGCTTCCATTATGAACTGTGGCTGAGAGCACGGTCGACATATGCGTTAACAACACTCCTCTTGTACCTGTCTGGGCAGTCACTGTTGGCATTTAGGCACATTCCTATGTTCGTTTCCTTAGTGTAGACTGCAGTGTGGAAACCTCCGCTCTTTTCCATGACTGTTACATCTAGAAAGGGCAGCTTCCCATCCTTTTCCATCTCGTAAGTGAAATGCAGCACGGAACTCTGCTCAAATGCCTCCTTCAGCTCCTGCAGATGTCTGACATCAGGTACCTGTGTAAAAATGTCGTCAACATACCTGCAGTATATGGCCGGTTTCAAGTTCATGTCGACTAAGACTTTTTGCCCGATGGTACCCATGTAGAAGTTTGCAAACAGGACACCTAGGGGAGAACCCATGGCGACCCCATCTACTTGCTTATAAATGTGCCCATCCGGGCTCAAGAAGGGTGCCTCTTTAGTACAAGCTTGGAGTAGTTTCCTCAGAATATTTTCTGGTATGTCAAGAGGAGTACAGGCTGGATCACGATACACTCTGTCGGCTATCATCCCGATTGTCTCGTCCACAGGTACGGTGGTAAACAGCGATTCTACGTCCAACGAGGCTCTTATCCCTGTGGCCCGTGTGCCCCGCAGTAAGTCAACAAATTCCTTTGGAGACTTCAGGCTGAAGGCGCAAGGAACATAAGGAGTCAGCAGGCCGTTGAGTCGCTTCGCCAGTCTGTACATGGGTGTGGGTATCTGGCTAATGATTGGCCGAAGTGGGTTTCCAGGCTTGTGTGTCTTGACATTTCCATACGCATATCCAGGTTTATGGATATGGCTTTGGCACCTGCCAAAGATCATTGGGGATAATATATATATATATATATATATATATATATATATATATATATATATATATATATATATATATATATATGCGAACAAGCCTGAATGGTCCCCAGGACTATATGCGAATGAAAACTCACACCCCAGAAGTGACTCGAACCCATACTCCCAGAAGCAACACAACTGGTAACTACAGGGCGCCTTAATCCGCTTGACCATCACGGCCGTCAAAAGGAAGTGATAGCCGAGGCTATTTGAGCCACTTCCCCGACGGCAACTCGGATGGTAATCTTGGGCATAGCATTTCACCAAATCACCTCATTCTTTGGGGCACACGTGAGGAACACAAATGCGAACAAGCCTGAATGGTCCCCAGGACTATATGCGAATGAAAACTCACACCCCAGAAGTGACTCGAACCCATACTCCCAGAAGCAACACAACTGGTAACTACAGGGCGCCTTAATCCGCTTGACCATCACGGCCGTCAAAAGGAAGTGATAGCCGAGGCTATTTGAGCCACTTCCCCGACGGCAACTCGGATGGTAATCTTGGGCATAGCATTTCACCAAATCACCTCATTCTTTGGGGCACACGTGAGGAACACAAATGCGAACAAGCCTGAATGGTCCCCAGGACTATATGCGAATGAAAACTCACACCCCAGAAGTGACTCGAACCCATACTCCCAGAAGCAACACAACTGGTAACTACAGGGCGCCTTAATCCGCTTGACCATCACGGCCGTCAAAAGGAAGTGATAGCCGAGGCTATTTGAGCCACTTCCCCGACGGCAACTCGGATGGTAATCTTGGGCATAGCATTTCACCAAATCACCTCATTCTTTGGGGCACACGTGAGGAACACAAATGCGAACAAGCCTGAATGGTCCCCAGGACTATATGCGAATGAAAACTCACACCCCAGAAGTGACTCGAACCCATACTCCCAGAAGCAACACAACTGGTAACTACAGGGCGCCTTAATCCGCTTGACCATCACGGCCGTCAAAAGGAAGTGATAGCCGAGGCTATTTGAGCCACTTCCCCGACGGCAACTCGGATGGTAATCTTGGGCATAGCATTTCACCAAATCACCTCATTCTTTGGGGCACACGTGAGGAACACAAATGCGAACAAGCCTGAATGGTCCCCAGGACTATATGCGAATGAAAACTCACACCCCAGAAGTGACTCGAACCCATACTCCCAGAAGCAACACAACTGGTAACTACAGGGCGCCTTAATCCGCTTGACCATCACGGCCGTCAAAAGGAAGTGATAGCCGAGGCTATTTGAGCCACTTCCCCGACGGCAACTCGGATGGTAATCTTGGGCATAGCATTTCACCAAATCACCTCATTCTTTGGGGCACACGTGAGGAACACAAATGCGAACAAGCCTGAATGGTCCCCAGGACTATATGCGTTGGAGTTGCCGTCGGGGAAGTGGCTCAAATAGCCTCGGCTATCACTTCCTTTTGACGGCCGTGATGGTCAAGCGGATTAAGGCGCCCTGTAGTTACCAGTTGTGTTGCTTCTGGGAGTATGGGTTCGAGTCACTTCTGGGGTGTGAGTTTTCATTCGCATATAGTCCTGGGGACCATTCAGGCTTGTTCGCATTTGTGTTCCTCACGTGTGCCCCAAAGAATGAGGTGATTTGGTGAAATGCTATGCCCAAGATTACCATCCGAGTTGCCGTCGGGGAAGTGGCTCAAATAGCCTCGGCTATCACTTCCTTTTGACGGCCGTGATGGTCAAGCGGATTAAGGCGCCCTGTAGTTACCAGTTGTGTTGCTTCTGGGAGTATGGGTTCGAGTCACTTCTGGGGTGTGAGTTTTCATTCATATATATATATATATATATATATATATATATATATATATATATATATATATATATATATATATATATATATATATATATATATATATATATATATATATATATATATATATATATATATATATATATATATTTCAGGGGAATTCCCCTTTTGCAGGCGATTTCCTGTTAACATCCCCAATGTCGGCAACTGGCCCGCGTCTCACACCACACGCCCTCCGAATTGCTGTGGCCCTTTGCCTTGCTGCCCCAACCCACACCAGATATTGGTGTATTTGCGGAGAGGTGGTGGCTGACAGGTACGGCCACCATGGCCTACTCTGCCAAAGCACAGGGGGATGGCACTCGAGGCACAGTGAAGTTAACGACATCATCAAGAGGAGCCTCACCACAGCTGGATGCCCAGCTGAAAGAGAGCCCCGTTACCTAACGCCCCGTAACTATGATGCTCTTATTGGTCGCCCGGATGGTATCACAGTGAACCCCTGGAAGACTGGCAAGCAGTTGGTATGGGACTACATGTGCGTATCAACCCTGGCTAACACCTACATTAACCTCAGTGTTGCACAACCAGGTGGCGCTGCCACCCACAGGGAAGCAGCCAAATCCCGTAAGTATATAGAACTGGATCACCACTACAATTTTGTCCCCATTGCTTCTGAGACACTCGGCGCCTGGGGTAAAAGTGCTACCAGTTTTTTGAAGGAACTGGGTTCTAGGCTCATTGAAACAACAAGGGACTCTAATCACAGATTAGAGTCTGTGATTAGACTCTAATCACAGTCTAATCACTCTAATTCTCTAATCACAGATTAGAGAACTACTTAGATTCTGTGAAAATTTTTCACTCAACCAGCAGATATCAGAGCCAACGAGAAATGCAAATATTCTAGATCTGGTCTTTACGAGCAATGATGACATTATCAGGGACATTACGATATCAGATACCACATACTCAGATCACAAGCTCATTGAAGTGCAAACGACCATCAATACTCAGAATAGACCTAAAACGTTGATCAAGCGAGAAGGGTTATTCAGTAAATTCATTTTTAATAATAGGATAGATTGGGAGAAAATAAACAGGGAACTTACAAACATTCCATGGGAAACTGTTCTAAGTAATACGAGTCCTACAGAAGGAATAGAAAAACTGACTTCCGAAGCGTATCAAGTCTGAAACATGTTCCATTGAGGAAAGCCAGAAAGAGATCCAACGTAAAAAGAGAACTCGGACGACACTATAAAATAAGGAAAAAAAAAACGGAAATGGTTAAGCAGACACGACTGTCCCGTCAAAGAAGGAATAATTTAAATAGGAAGATTGAAGAAATCGAGCGGAAATTGAAACACTCACGTCAAACTGAAGAAAGGCAGTTAGAACAGAAAGCAATTCAGGAAATAAAGAAAAATCCTAAATACTTCTTCACATATGCAAAATCAAAAGAAAAAAACACTGCCAGTATTGGACCTATTCGTACAAGTGAAGGTTCATACACGGAAGATGGCAAAGAAATTAGTGAAATCCTAAAAAAACAGTATGAGGACATGTTTAAAGGTCACCAAAGCTTTCCGCATTTAGCAATTGTCAAAGGTCAAATAGCCGTTTTGTAATCGGAAATAGCTCTTGCCTAAGATGCCTGTGCAATTACATTCAGTTTAAAAGAATTCAACCCTCTGGGGATTCAGTGCAACAGAGATGAGTTGTTCAACTTAAACCCTGTTAGTAAACTTAGTGAACTGGCATATGAATCCCCCCCCCCCCTCCAACCTTGTGGTGAGGAGAGGGAGGAAAAGGCAGTGTGGACAAGGTCAACGACTCGGGAAGGTGACCAACTCTCCACCTTTCCCCGAGACCAGCACTACATCGGCTGGTCACATAAGAGGTATAGTTGCTATAGTTTGGTATAGGAAATTAGTTCATCTCATGCCTTAAGTCAGGGAGAGTTAATGATAGGGAGTGCTTTGAATTAGATTTTGAATAAATTATTTAGTTAGTAAATTGCATTTTATTATTTCTAGTTCATGTTTTATTGTTCATTGTCCATGACACGTGGTTTCCACTAGTCTGAGTTTTCGTTGGGCCTCAAAGCCTAACACAGATTAAGAGTTCAGTTATCCCTTTGTTTGTGAGAATTACCCTCACTTAACGTAGATTCTTCCCTCCTCTTCCAACTAACTGGGGATCAAACCCCAAGGTTCTTTGAGAGCATAATCAATCCAGACCTCGGTTATTACTCCCAGTGTTAATGGTCTAGTAGTGGCGACGTAAGGAGATTCTAAGAGTTTGCTAGGGGTCTAGTTCCACGTCATAAAGGCTGTAGAATCTTAGCCGGTCAAAACGGCTTAAGACCACGTGGCGTGGGATTCGGCTAGAGTAGTAGCTCTGGGGTCCCTTGGATTGAAGAGTAATAAATCAGAATACGGGTAGAGTGAAGGGGGTAAAGGACGGAGAGAGAGTCGATATCACCCCCTCCCCCCGTGTTACAAGCATGTAAAGGATTTGGGAATAATGATGTCTGACGACCTAACGTTTAGGGAGCATAACCAAGCCAATATTGAGGCAAGCTGAAAAATGATCAGATGGATTACCAGAACTTTCAAATCCAGAGAACCCATCACAATGGTTGTACTCTTCAAGTCACTTGTGTTGTCACTTCTTGAGTACTGCTCAGTACTCACTCTCCCCTTCAGAGCAGGAGAGATTGCTGAAATAGAGGGAATACAGAGAACATATACGGCATACATAGACGCGATAAAGCACCTAAATTATTGAGATCGTCTCCAAGCCCCCCCAAATGTACTCACTAGAAAGAAGACGAGAGAGATATCAAATAATATACACGTGGAAGATACTGGAGAGCCAAGTACAAACTCTACACAGTAAAATAACAACGTACTGGAGTGAACGATATGGAAGAAAATGCAGAATAGAACCAGTGAAGAGCAGAAGTGCCATAGGCACAATCAGAGAACACTGTATAAACATCAGAGGTCCATGGTTGTTCAACATCCTCCCAGCGAGCATAGGAAATATTGCCGTAACAACCGTGGACATCTTCAAGAGGAAACTAGATTGTTTCCTCCAAGGAGTGCCGGACCAACCGGGCTGTGGTGGATATGTGGGCCTACGGGCCACTCCAGGCAACAGCCTGGTGGACCAAACTCTCACAAGTCAAGCCTGGCCTTGGGCCGGGCTTAGGGAGTAGAAGAACTCCTAGAACCCCATCAACCAACTTCCCACAGCAAGGCGCCGGACATGTGGATTTATGTTTATATCAGAGAAGTAAACTGCCTGCAGCAAAGTATTGTGTAGTAACCACTTGAAGGAAAATGTTCGACACTATTTAACTGATAATATTGGTTATACAAACCCGGAGAGGATTTGTATCCAAAAGAAAATGTTTGGTAAAACTGGACTAGTAAGAAGTATTTGTGAGGATCAGTTTGAAAGGGGAATCAACAATCTCATATGTTACTGTTACAAATTCCCAAAGTTCAAAGATTATTTTGATACCCGTTTGAAATCTTCTCTATAGAATTATGTGTATGTACCTCACGCAAAAGCCAAAATGGATAATTTATGGACTAATAACAATTGTGAGTCACTAACCACATCCCTAAACTGACTATTGATTGGAAACCCCAAAAACTGCTGGAATTAATTGAAAAAGTTTGCAATGTTTCAATGCTCCAAATGCTAAATCTGGGAAGAGCATTACATGAAGAAGGATATTATATAATATCACCAAATAAATACATTGTTTCTAAGGAAGTTTGGAACCAAAAAACTAAAGATAAAAAGAGAGTTTACTTATGGTGCTTCATATCAAGAAAACCGTATATTGAGAATACTAAATTATGTGCCAAAGACAAAATATTTTCAATCCCAAAAACATTTGGAATTGCCAAAACACCATATCAGCGTAAGCGCCCACGAAGTGAAAGAGTTGTTTAATTAAGTGGTATATAATAAAAGTGTTTTGGAAATAGCAGCTGACGATTTGGTGTCAATATTGTTTATCTTTATCTAATTTGTATTATACAATATATGATAGTGCACATTACAGTCTTCAGTTAGGAAATAATTGGACTTGTAATGTGATTATTCATCCATTTGTATCCTAGTTATTTTATTATGTCAATCTTAATTAATTTATTCTTAAGTTTAATAACATTATTTAAATGAGCTAAATTTCCATTTATATATATGCTCAATAATATTTGTTGTCATTTTTTTTATGTTACTGTATTGTTAATTAAATCTTACTTTTAAGTTCGTCCTTATATCCACCTCTATATCTTAGAATTTTTGTAGATTATTGTTGAATTTTTAACTTTAGTTCTTTATTGTTCACTTACATATTAAATCTGTTTTGATGCTGCCAGTGTCGAGTGCAGTAGTTGCCAGTGTTCAATAAGTGTTCAAGTAGCTCACTGTTGTTCATGACCAGTCCAGTGGGTCGAGACTGGTTTCATTAACGCCTCTCAGCCTGGTGGGAAGAAATTCTTGCTGCAAGACGGTGTGCTCTCAGAGCTAACTGGGGTAACTAAAATACGTGTTTCCTAAATAAATACTTTAATTATAATTATTTTAATATATATGGTATGTTTCCAAATTTCTGACGATTCAGAACGTACTGTGGTTTATAATTAAGTTCTTATTAATAGCGATCCTGCATCATAATTAACATATGTTCTACTTTTGTTTTGTATGTTAAAATAGACTACATTTTTATGTGAAATTCTTTTTGTAAATAATATTGATAAAGTGCAAAAAAGGTTTGATTGAAACAATTGAAAATCGCTAAATCCTAAATATATCTTGATTCTTATACTTGAAATATTGTATACGTTGCTCTCTCTATCGTACCAGCAGGTGTTGTTCATTGCTAGGTGACCTGGCTGGCTGGTGGTGTTCACTGCTAGGTAAACTGCTGATCACCTAGCAGTAAGTAGGTACCTGGGAGTTAGTTAATTGTTGTAGGGATGTATTTCCTGAGGCATTGTATACAATGTTCACAACAGAACAATGTATAATCAGATCATTGAATACAACACATTGAGAAAGAATGAACGTTAGATCCGAAAATTTAGTTTATAATTAATACACTTACACATTTATTTATTATTAATTAATACACACATCTTTCCTTCGCCTTCAAGTACTACGGAATTATAGTAAGTTTTCCATTATTATTATTATTATTATTTAATTTTTATTAACAGGAGAGGGGGTGGGAATAGTTCTCATGCCCACATTCCAATGCCCCCTTCCCAGGGCTGGGGGTGCGAGGATGTACAATAAACTACCCACGCACCTCCGGCGGCGGCTTGTAGAAGGCGGAAGTGGAGCCTAGGCCATTTATCACATATTTATATATTTACTTATTTATTTATTTATATAAAAGAAGGTACATTGGGGGGTTAACAAAGAATATAGAAATTAAGTTGAATTTATATTCTTGTAAAGCCACTAGCACGCATAGCGTTTCGGGCAAGTCCTTAAACTAACAGATAATTTTTAGATAATTAACAGTAAAATTGACAAAACAATGTTTACAGGTACTATACAGTTTTACTTTACAGGTACAGATAATTTTAAGTAGAACAATTACAGTAAAATTGGCAAAAAAAAGTTTAGAGGTACATTGCAAGAAATTTTGACACAAAAGCAGATTAGAATAATACACAATAATAACAATACACAATAATGAACAGAGATTACTAGGTACATTAGGATAACATCTCAGAGTTATACATTGGTTCACTGAAGAACAATATGAGGATCGTTACAAAGAATAATGCAGTAGAATATGCTCTCAATACAACAACCAAGATATCAGATGATTTCTAAGATTACAATGGTAGAGTAATATGGCTTAGGTACAAATATTGGGGATTGGGTAGCACTAGAAACAGTGCGAAGATAAAGCACTAGGTAGAAAACTATGAAGATGAAATAAGGGACTTTTTTTTTATAAGGCAAAAGTTGGACAACTTTTCAATTCATTAGGGAGTGAGTTTCACAGACTAGGTCCTTTTATTTGCATAGAGTGTTTACACAGATTAAGTTTGACTCTGGGGATATCAAAGATATATATATATATATATATATATATATATATATATATATATATATATATATATGTCGTGAGTATGTGTTCCATTGATATGTCATGATAATTAGTGATGGCTCTTATATTGATTACGGATCCGTAATCCAGTTAAGTCTTTATTCTTAATTTATATTACCATGCTGGTAAAATACGCTTCTTAATGATGAGTATGAGGTGCAAAATTAACTACCACTCGCAGGATGTGTGTGGGATGCACAAGGAACTATCATGCAGAGGATGAGTATGGAGAGCAGAATAAACAAAAATTCACACGATGAGAAAGGGTTGCACAATGTACTATGACTCACAACTCTAAGACATAACTGTTACATGCTCGTGTCCGAAGCTAGACACAAATACAGCAACATTATTAAAGATGGTAACAGATTACATTTCATGTTGGCCTCCGAATGCATGATAAGAGCTGTTGAGTTAGCCAATGAAACTGTCTTTAAAGGAAACGTTGAGTGTAACTCTGGATTGTCAATGAGCAATCTGAGAACAGCAGTACACCGAGAACTTCTACAAGATCTTGTATATCTGAGGCAAAGTGAAATCGACACCAGTAATTCTATCTATCATCATACTATAATGCAAGAGGAGCTACACAACTTTGGTTCATCCAATAAAATCCGCAGACTTCTAGATGTTACTACTGCTCGGCTTAGACTCGGTTACAAGTATCTCTGGGAATTCTCATTATCTGCTGATGCAGACCTGACCAAATTTAAACTGTGTAAATAAAATTATTCGCACACTCTCCGTCACTATGTGATGGAGTGCAAAAAGATACATGAATTCAGACACAATTCTATAACAAATGTTCCAGCAATGTGTAAATATTTCATTCAAAATTATCTGCTACCAGAAATTGTAGCCAAATATCCCCAGTTTGCTAACTGTAGGTAGTAACTAAGTGATTGTAACCTATCCACCGCTGCCCACTGGATGGGGGGCGGTGTGCAGGACAAACATATCAATTGAGACACTAGCTCTCTCCACATATTCAGTTGCTTAATTTAGAAATTGTATTTGTGGTCGATCTCGAACCCATTGATGATGTGACGACTAATACTGAATTTTGTAACTAGCTCATCAAGATTGTAACTTGCTTAGCTAAATGAATTGTGAGGTTCAGTCCCTGAGCCCATTATGTGCCTCAGTAACCCTTTCCACTACCGCCCACAAGATGGGTATTGGGTGCATAATAAATGAACTAAACTAAAAAAAAATCACATGATGAGGTGCATAATAAACTACCACTCATAGAATAAGTATGGGTTTCACAATAAACTAAAGGTCACAGGTATTGGGTTGCAAAAACTATTGGTAACAGGATGCGTATGGGGTGCACAATAAACTACCACTCTCAGGATGAGTCTTTGATATTCATGCTCTAAATTAGGGTAACTGAAATACACCTCAGTTTCCAAAATAAATACTTAATGTAATATTTGAAAATATATTGTATGTTTCCGGTTTACTTATGATTTATATATTTATTTATATATACGAAAAGGTACATTGGATTTGTGAGGGTACATAGCATGGTGTTTACATTCTTGTAAACACCATGTGTATATATATATATATATATATATATATATATATATATATATATATATATATATATATATATATATTACTTATAGCATGGACATACTATAATATATACTTATAGCCTTATACTTATAGCATGGACACGAGTTCTCTCACATTGACAGTGGCTTGATGAAAAACGCAGACTAACCTCACACTTGTCTAGTGCCCTCGGGAAGTGGAGATATTTGAGATGTATATATATCTCGAAGTCTCTACTTCTTTTGTAGGGTCTGATGGTGTAGTGGGTTAAAGAGTACTAGTTATGACAGCTACTGGAAGGTAGTTGTGCTTTCTGGGTTCGAGTCCCACTGGTGGCTGTTGTCCAAAATATATATATATATATATATATATATATATATATATATATATATATATATATATATATGTGTGTGTATATCACGAAAATAAACACGTGATTAAGAATGTGACAATGTCAGACCACGGAGGAAAAAAGAAACTCCGCTGTTAGAGTAATGTCATGGGCTTGTCTCATGTGATTCCTAGGGGCACCAGATTGAAGATGGCATGTCAAACGCCTCGTCAGCTTGGTCGACGTCATACCTATGTACTTACATTGAAGGTTACATCCTTCGTGGGGGCAAGTGTACATGTATACAACGCTTGACTGCTGTAGAGGGTTCTCCGTCGGCTTCGGGCTGTTTTTGATAAGGAGTTCGGAAGTCTTCTTGGTTTTGTAGAATATTATCAGGTTTATGTTTTGGTTAGGAGTAGTGCTTTTTACTCCTTTACGGATTATTTCTTTCATTATTCTTTCCTCTTTTATATGTTCACTGTGCATGGTTGATTTGTAATATAATTTTATTGGGGGTGTTGTGGTTTCTGTTCTAGGTTCTGAATTATACCAACGGTCCAAGTGTCTTCTTATAGCAGCGTTTATTTCCGCGTTGCTATATCCGTTGTTCACCAATACCTGAGTTACTCTTTCAAACTCTCTACTCACGTTGCTCCATTCAGAGCAGTGGGTAAGCGCTCGACGAATATAAGCATTGAGAACACTGGCTTTGTATCTTTGGGGGCACTCACTTCTACCGTTCAGGCATAATCCTATGTTGGTGGGCTTGGTATATACGTTGGTGCTTAAAGAGGTTCCTGTTTTTGTTATTAGTACATCCAGGAATGGCAGACTGTTATTTTCACTATTTTCATGTGTAAATCGGAGTACTGACTCTCTCTCTAGGTGTCTTTTTAGGTCAATTAGTTCATCTGAGTCTTTTACTATTACGAATATGTCATCTACATAACGGCAGTATACAGTTGGTTTTTGTCTGCTACTGAAGACCCTATCTTCGATGGTTCCCATATAAAAATTAGCAAATAAAACTCCTAAGGGGGAGCCCATTGCTACTCCGTCTATTTGTAAATACATGTCTCCTTGTGGACTGATGAAAGGGGCTTCCTTTGTACATGCTTCGAGAAGACTTTTCAAGTGTGGCTCAGGTATGTCTAATTTGGGGGTGCTCTCGTCTCTGTATACTCTGTCCAGTATCATTCCTATGGTTGTGTCGACTGGGACGTTGGTAAAAAGGGATTCAACGTCCAGGGAAGCGATGATTCCATCGGGCTGGTTCAAATAGCCTCGGCTATCACCTCATTATGTCCAGTCGTGATGGTCAAGTGGATTATGGCGTCTTGTACATACCAGTTGCGTGGCATCTGGGAGTATGGGTTCGAGTCACTTCTGGGGTGTGAGTTTTCAGTTGCATATTGTCCTGGGGACCATTCAGGCTTGTTCGCATTTGTGTTCCTCACGTGTGCCCCAAAGAATGAGGTGATTTGGTAAAATGCTATGCCCAAGATTACTATCCGAGTGCCGGCGGTGGGGTGGTTCAAATAGCCTCGGCTATCACCTCATTATGTCCGGTCGTGATGGTCAAGTGGATTAAGGCGTCTTGTACATACCAGTTGCGTGGCATCTGGGAGTATGGGTTCGAGTCACTTCTGGGGTGTGAGTTTTCAGTTATATATATATATATATATATATGTTTCATTGAATATGACCGCATATTCTGTATTTATTATTTTCTGGTTTAGGGCTTCTATCCCTCTAACTATTTTCTTAGCATCAGGGCTTAATTGGAATAGGAGTTTTCCAAAACTCATTTTCGTACTTTTAAGGTGAAGAAAAGAAGTGATTTACTATAGAGTGTATTACACTTATTTGTATAATTTGCACGACGTTTCGAACCTCCATGGTTCATTCTCAAGTGAACAATCTTACAATACTAGTTGATTTTATACCCGCATTAGGTCAGGTGATAATACAATGAAGGTGAAAAACATGGGGGGATACATAAGGGATAAACATAGGGGCTGCAGAAGGCTTATTGGCCCATACGAGGCATCTCCTATCTAAACACAAAGATTAATCCAGTGTAATTGGCAATTACACTGGATTAATCTTAATTAATCTTTGTGTTTAGATAGGAGATGCCTCGTATGGGCCAATAAGCCTTCTGCAGCCCCTATGTTTATCCCTTATGTTTTGGCGAACTCCTATTCCAATTAAGCCCTGATGCTAAGAAAATATATATATATATATATATATATATATATATATATATATATATATATATATATATATATATATATATATAATCTTTGGACAACACCCACCAGTGGGACTCGAACCCAGAAAGCACAACTACCTTCCAGTAGCTGGCATAACTAGTATGCTTTAACCCACTACGCCATCAGACCTTACATAAGAAGTAGATAGTTCGAGATATATATATCTCAAACATCTCTACCTCCCGAAGGCACCAGATGAGTGAGGGGTCAGTCTGCAATTTTCGTCAAGCCACTGTCAATGTGAGAGAACTCGTGTCCAGCTTATAAGCCTATACTTGCATAAACCACAAGTGAAGATAAACAATCTTTGGACAACACCCACCAGTGGGACTCGAACCCAGAAAGCACAACTACCTTCCAGTAGCTGGCATAACTAGTATGCTTTAACCCACTACGCCATCAGACCTTACATAAGAAGTAGATAGTTCGAGATATATATATCTCAAACATCTCTACCTCCCGAAGGCACCAGATGAGTGAGGGGTCAGTCTGCAATTTTCGTCAAGCCACTGTCAATGTGAGAGAACTCGTGTCCAGCTTATAAGCCTATACTTGCATAAACCACAAGTGAAGATAAACAATCTTTGGACAACACCCACCAGTGGGACTCGAACCCAGAAAGCACAACTACCTTCCAGTAGCTGGCATAACTAGTATGCTTTAACCCACTACGCCATCAGACCTTACATAAGAAGTAGATAGTTCGAGATATATATATCTCAAACATCTCTACCTCCCGAAGGCACCAGATGAGTGAGGGGTCAGTCTGCAATTTTCGTCAAGCCACTGTCAATGTGAGAGAACTCGTGTCCAGCTTATAAGCCTATACTTGCATAAACCACAAGTGAAGATAAACAATCTTTGGACAACACCCACCAGTGGGACTCGAACCCAGAAAGCACAACTACCTTCCAGTAGCTGGCATAACTAGTATGCTTTAACCCACTACGCCATCAGACCTTACATAAGAAGTAGATAGTTCGAGATATATATATCTCAAACATCTCTACCTCCCGAAGGCACCAGATGAGTGAGGGGTCAGTCTGCAATTTTCGTCAAGCCACTGTCAATGTGAGAGAACTCGTGTCCAGCTTATAAGCCTATACTTGCATAAACCACAAGTGAAGATAAACAATCTTTGGACAACACCCACCAGTGGGACTCGAACCCAGAAAGCACAACTACCTTCCAGTAGCTGGCATAACTAGTATGCTTTAACCCACTACGCCATCAGACCTTACATAAGAAGTAGATAGTTCGAGATATATATATCTCAAACATCTCTACCTCCCGAAGGCACCAGATGAGTGAGGGGTCAGTCTGCAATTTTCGTCAAGCCACTGTCAATGTGAGAGAACTCGTGTCCAGCTTATAAGCCTATACTTGCATAAACCACAAGTGAAGATAAACAATCTTTGGACAACACCCACCAGTGGGACTCGAACCCAGAAAGCACAACTACCTTCCAGTAGCTGGCATAACTAGTATGCTTTAACCCACTACGCCATCAGACCTTACATAAGAAGTAGATAGTTCGAGATATATATATCTCAAACATCTCTACCTCCCGAAGGCACCAGATGAGTGAGGGGTCAGTCTGCAATTTTCGTCAAGCCACTGTCAATGTGAGAGAACTCGTGTCCAGCTTATAAGCCTATACTTGCATAAACCACAAGTGAAGATAAACAATCTTTGGACAACACCCACCAGTGGGACTCGAACCCAGAAAGCACAACTACCTTCCAGTAGCTGGCATAACTAGTATGCTTTAACCCACTACGCCATCAGACCTTACATAAGAAGTAGATAGTTCGAGATATATATATCTCAAACATCTCTACCTCCCGAAGGCACCAGATGAGTGAGGGGTCAGTCTGCAATTTTCGTCAAGCCACTGTCAATGTGAGAGAACTCGTGTCCAGCTTATAAGCCTATACTTGCATAAACCACAAGTGAAGATAAACAATCTTTGGACAACACCCACCAGTGGGACTCGAACCCAGAAAGCACAACTACCTTCCAGTAGCTGGCATAACTAGTATGCTTTAACCCACTACGCCATCAGACCTTACATAAGAAGTAGATAGTTCGAGATATATATATCTCAAACATCTCTACCTCCCGAAGGCACCAGATGAGTGAGGGGTCAGTCTGCAATTTTCGTCAAGCCACTGTCAATGTGAGAGAACTCGTGTCCAGCTTATAAGCCTATACTTGCATAAACCACAAGTGAAGATAAACAATCTTTGGACAACACCCACCAGTGGGACTCGAACCCAGAAAGCACAACTACCTTCCAGTAGCTGGCATAACTAGTATGCTTTAACCCACTACGCCATCAGACCTTACATAAGAAGTAGATAGTTCGAGATATATATATCTCAAACATCTCTACCTCCCGAAGGCACCAGATGAGTGAGGGGTCAGTCTGCAATTTTCGTCAAGCCACTGTCAATGTGAGAGAACTCGTGTCCAGCTTATAAGCCTATACTTGCATAAACCACAAGTGAAGATAAACAATCTTTGGACAACACCCACCAGTGGGACTCGAACCCAGAAAGCACAACTACCTTCCAGTAGCTGGCATAACTAGTATGCTTTAACCCACTACGCCATCAGACCTTACATAAGAAGTAGATAGTTCGAGATATATATATCTCAAACATCTCTACCTCCCGAAGGCACCAGATGAGTGAGGGGTCAGTCTGCAATTTTCGTCAAGCCACTGTCAATGTGAGAGAACTCGTGTCCAGCTTATAAGCCTATACTTGCATAAACCACAAGTGAAGATAAACAATCTTTGGACAACACCCACCAGTGGGACTCGAACCCAGAAAGCACAACTACCTTCCAGTAGCTGGCATAACTAGTATGCTTTAACCCACTACGCCATCAGACCTTACATAAGAAGTAGATAGTTCGAGATATATATATCTCATACTGGAAGGTAGTTGTGCTTTCTGGGTTCGAGTCCCACTGGTGGGTGTTGTCCAAAGATTGTTTATCTTCACTTGTGGTTTATGCAAGTATAGGCTTATAAGCTGGACACGAGTTCTCTCACATTGACAGTGGCTTGACGAAAATTGCAGACTGACCCCTCACTCATCTGGTGCCTTCGGGAGGTAGAGATGTTTGAGATATATATATCTCGAACTATCTACTTCTTATGTAAGGTCTGATGGCGTAGTGGGTTAAAGCATACTAGTTATGCCAGCTACTGGAAGGTAGTTGTGCTTTCTGGGTTCGAGTCCCACTGGTGGGTGTTGTCCAAAGATTGTTTATCTTCACTTGTGGTTTATGCAAGTATAGGCTTATAAGCTGGACACGAGTTCTCTCACATTGACAGTGGCTTGACGAAAATTGCAGACTGACCCCTCACTCATCTGGTGCCTTCGGGAGGTAGAGATGTTTGAGATATATATATCTCGAACTATCTACTTCTTATGTAAGGTCTGATGGCGTAGTGGGTTAAAGCATACTAGTTATGCCAGCTACTGGAAGGTAGTTGTGCTTTCTGGGTTCGAGTCCCACTGGTGGGTGTTGTCCAAAGATTGTTTATCTTCACTTGTGGTTTATGCAAGTATAGGCTTATAAGCTGGACACGAGTTCTCTCACATTGACAGTGGCTTGACGAAAATTGCAGACTGACCCCTCACTCATCTGGTGCCTTCGGGAGGTAGAGATGTTTGAGATATATATATCTCGAACTATCTACTTCTTATGTAAGGTCTGATGGCGTAGTGGGTTAAAGCATACTAGTTATGCCAGCTACTGGAAGGTAGTTGTGCTTTCTGGGTTCGAGTCCCACTGGTGGGTGTTGTCCAAAGATTGTTTATCTTCACTTGTGGTTTATGCAAGTATAGGCTTATAAGCTGGACACGAGTTCTCTCACATTGACAGTGGCTTGACGAAAATTGCAGACTGACCCCTCACTCATCTGGTGCCTTCGGGAGGTAGAGATGTTTGAGATATATATATCTCGAACTATCTACTTCTTATGTAAGGTCTGATGGCGTAGTGGGTTAAAGCATACTAGTTATGCCAGCTACTGGAAGGTAGTTGTGCTTTCTGGGTTCGAGTCCCACTGGTGGGTGTTGTCCAAAGATTGTTTATCTTCACTTGTGGTTTATGCAAGTATAGGCTTATAAGCTGGACACGAGTTCTCTCACATTGACAGTGGCTTGACGAAAATTGCAGACTGACCCCTCACTCATCTGGTGCCTTCGGGAGGTAGAGATGTTTGAGATATATATATCTCGAACTATCTACTTCTTATGTAAGGTCTGATGGCGTAGTGGGTTAAAGCATACTAGTTATGCCAGCTACTGGAAGGTAGTTGTGCTTTCTGGGTTCGAGTCCCACTGGTGGGTGTTGTCCAAAGATTGTTTATCTTCACTTGTGGTTTATGCAAGTATAGGCTTATAAGCTGGACACGAGTTCTCTCACATTGACAGTGGCTTGACGAAAATTGCAGACTGACCCCTCACTCATCTGGTGCCTTCGGGAGGTAGAGATGTTTGAGATATATATATCTCGAACTATCTACTTCTTATGTAAGGTCTGATGGCGTAGTGGGTTAAAGCATACTAGTTATGCCAGCTACTGGAAGGTAGTTGTGCTTTCTGGGTTCGAGTCCCACTGGTGGGTGTTGTCCAAAGATTGTTTATCTTCACTTGTGGTTTATGCAAGTATAGGCTTATAAGCTGGACACGAGTTCTCTCACATTGACAGTGGCTTGACGAAAATTGCAGACTGACCCCTCACTCATCTGGTGCCTTCGGGAGGTAGAGATGTTTGAGATATATATATCTCGAACTATCTACTTCTTATGTAAGGTCTGATGGCGTAGTGGGTTAAAGCATACTAGTTATGCCAGCTACTGGAAGGTAGTTGTGCTTTCTGGGTTCGAGTCCCACTGGTGGGTGTTGTCCAAAGATTGTTTATCTTCACTTGTGGTTTATGCAAGTATAGGCTTATAAGCTGGACACGAGTTCTCTCACATTGACAGTGGCTTGACGAAAATTGCAGACTGACCCCTCACTCATCTGGTGCCTTCGGGAGGTAGAGATGTTTGAGATATATATATCTCGAACTATCTACTTCTTATGTAAGGTCTGATGGCGTAGTGGGTTAAAGCATACTAGTTATGCCAGCTACTGGAAGGTAGTTGTGCTTTCTGGGTTCGAGTCCCACTGGTGGGTGTTGTCCAAAGATTGTTTATCTTCACTTGTGGTTTATGCAAGTATAGGCTTATAAGCTGGACACGAGTTCTCTCACATTGACAGTGGCTTGACGAAAATTGCAGACTGACCCCTCACTCATCTGGTGCCTTCGGGAGGTAGAGATGTTTGAGATATATATATCTCGAACTATCTACTTCTTATGTAAGGTCTGATGGCGTAGTGGGTTAAAGCATACTAGTTATGCCAGCTACTGGAAGGTAGTTGTGCTTTCTGGGTTCGAGTCCCACTGGTGGGTGTTGTCCAAAGATTGTTTATCTTCACTTGTGGTTTATGCAAGTATAGGCTTATAAGCTGGACACGAGTTCTCTCACATTGACAGTGGCTTGACGAAAATTGCAGACTGACCCCTCACTCATCTGGTGCCTTCGGGAGGTAGAGATGTTTGAGATATATATATCTCGAACTATCTACTTCTTATGTAAGGTCTGATGGCGTAGTGGGTTAAAGCATACTAGTTATGCCAGCTACTGGAAGGTAGTTGTGCTTTCTGGGTTCGAGTCCCACTGGTGGGTGTTGTCCAAAGATTGTTTATCTTCACTTGTGGTTTATGCAAGTATAGGCTTATAAGCTGGACACGAGTTCTCTCACATTGACAGTGGCTTGACGAAAATTGCAGACTGACCCCTCACTCATCTGGTGCCTTCGGGAGGTAGAGATGTTTGAGATATATATATCTCGAACTATCTACTTCTTATGTAAGGTCTGATGGCGTAGTGGGTTAAAGCATACTAGTTATGCCAGCTACTGGAAGGTAGTTGTGCTTTCTGGGTTCGAGTCCCACTGGTGGGTGTTGTCCAAAGATTGTTTATCTTCACTTGTGGTTTATGCAAGTATAGGCTTATAAGCTGGACACGAGTTCTCTCACATTGACAGTGGCTTGACGAAAATTGCAGACTGACCCCTCACTCATCTGGTGCCTTCGGGAGGTAGAGATGTTTGAGATATATATATCTCGAACTATCTACTTCTTATGTAAGGTCTGATGGCGTAGTGGGTTAAAGCATACTAGTTATGCCAGCTACTGGAAGGTAGTTGTACTTTCTGGGTTCGAGTCCCACTGGTGGGTGTTGTCCAAAGATTGTTTATCTTCACTTGTGGTTTATGCAAGTATAGGCTTATAAGCTGGACACGAGTTCTCTCACATTGACAGTGGCTTGACGAAAATTGCAGACTGACCCCTCACTCATCTGGTGCCTTCGGGAGGTAGAGATGTTTGAGATATATATATCTCGAACTATCTACTTCTTATGTAAGGTCTGATGGCGTAGTGGGTTAAAGCATACTAGTTATGCCAGCTACTGGAAGGTAGTTGTGCTTTCTGGGTTCGAGTCCCACTGGTGGGTGTTGTCCAAAGATTGTTTATCTTCACTTGTGGTTTATGCAAGTATAGGCTTATAAGCTGGACACGAGTTCTCTCACATTGACAGTGGCTTGACGAAAATTGCAGACTGACCCCTCACTCATCTGGTGCCTTCGGGAGGTAGAGATGTTTGAGATATATATATCTCGAACTATCTACTTCTTATGTAAGGTCTGATGGCGTAGTGGGTTAAAGCATACTAGTTATGCCAGCTACTGGAAGGTAGTTGTGCTTTCTGGGTTCGAGTCCCACTGGTGGGTGTTGTCCAAAGATTGTTTATCTTCACTTGTGGTTTATGCAAGTATAGGCTTATAAGCTGGACACGAGTTCTCTCACATTGACAGTGGCTTGACGAAAATTGCAGACTGACCCCTCACTCATCTGGTGCCTTCGGGAGGTAGAGATGTTTGAGATATATATATCTCGAACTATCTACTTCTTATGTAAGGTCTGATGGCGTAGTGGGTTAAAGCATACTAGTTATGCCAGCTACTGGAAGGTAGTTGTGCTTTCTGGGTTCGAGTCCCACTGGTGGGTGTTGTCCAAAGATTGTTTATCTTCACTTGTGGTTTATGCAAGTATAGGCTTATAAGCTGGACACGAGTTCTCTCACATTGACAGTGGCTTGACGAAAATTGCAGACTGACCCCTCACTCATCTGGTGCCTTCGGGAGGTAGAGATGTTTGAGATATATATATCTCGAACTATCTACTTCTTATGTAAGGTCTGATGGCGTAGTGGGTTAAAGCATACTAGTTATGCCAGCTACTGGAAGGTAGTTGTGCTTTCTGGGTTCGAGTCCCACTGGTGGGTGTTGTCCAAAGATTGTTTATCTTCACTTGTGGTTTATGCAAGTATAGGCTTATAAGCTGGACACGAGTTCTCTCACATTGAACTCTTGACGAAAATTGCAGACTGACCCCTCACTCATCTGGTGCCTTCGGGAGGTAGAGATGTTTGAGATATATATATCTCGAACTATCTACTTCTTATGTAAGGTCTGATGGCGTAGTGGGTTAAAGCATACTAGTTATGCCAGCTACTGGAAGGTAGTTGTGCTTTCTGGGTTCGAGTCCCACTGGTGGGTGTTGTCCAAAGATTGTTTATCTTCACTTGTGGTTTATGCAAGTATAGGCTTATAAGCTGGACACGAGTTCTCTCACATTGACAGTGGCTTGACGAAAATTGCAGACTGACCCCTCACTCATCTGGTGCCTTCGGGAGGTAGAGATGTTTGAGATATATATATCTCGAACTATCTACTTCTTATGTAAGGTCTGATGGCGTAGTGGGTTAAAGCATACTAGTTATGCCAGCTACTGGAAGGTAGTTGTGCTTTCTGGGTTCGAGTCCCACTGGTGGGTGTTGTCCAAAGATTGTTTATCTTCACTTGTGGTTTATGCAAGTATAGGCTTATAAGCTGGACACGAGTTCTCTCACATTGACAGTGGCTTGACGAAAATTGCAGACTGACCCCTCACTCATCTGGTGCCTTCGGGAGGTAGAGATGTTTGAGATATATATATCTCGAACTATCTACTTCTTATGTAAGGTCTGATGGCGTAGTGGGTTAAAGCATACTAGTTACGCCAGCTACTGGAAGGTAGTTGTGCTTTCTGGGTTCGAGTCCCACTGGTGGGTGTTGTCCAAAGATTGTTTATCTTCACTTGTGGTTTATGCAAGTATAGGCATATATATATATATATATATATATATATATATATATATATATATATATATATATATATATATATATATATATATATATTAAATATGACCGAAAAAGTAAAATTAATAATTCTAACACGAATTTTCTCTATGTTTCTTATATTTCTTTTCACTGTTGATGGTAAGTGAAAAATCAATTCTCCAAAATTCATTTTTACTTCTAGTCTGACGCGACACTTGAACGCGTTTCGTAAAACTTATTACATTTTCGAAGACTTTAGTTTACACACACACAACTATAACTGTACAGAGTTGATTGATTGATGAAGATTAAGCCACCCAAAAGGTGGCACGGGCATGAATAGCCCGTAAGTGGTGGCCCTTTTGAGCCATTACCAGTATCAATAGATGATACTGGAGATCTGTGGAGGTGCGACTGCACCCTGCGTGACGGGAGGTGTCTCCCGTGTGAAGAGAGAACAGAGTTTAAACATCTTCGATTTTATACCTGCATTTGGGTGAGGTGATATGTTACAACAGTTTTGGATGAGGTGAAAACATACTTTCAACACAAGATAGAACACGAAACAATGGGTATAGTATTTTGTAAGTTAAAGGGAAGAATGGAAGTAACTGCAAAGGGCCTATTGGCCCATATTTCTTGATGCTTCTATATTGGTGCGGAGTCTTGAAGTGGGTAAAATATAGTTGTCCCTTAATTGGCTGCAAATTTGCCGATGATACGAAAATCGGTAGGGAAATTAATTCGGAGGAGGACTCACTATCACTTCAAGTTGATCTAGATAGGGTTTTGAAATGGTCAAAGGATTGGCAGATGCAGTTTAATGCTGATAAATGTAAAGTTCTGAGGCTAGGAAATGATGATAGAGTTACAAGATACGAGCTAGATGGTGCTGGGGTTGCGAAGTCGGATTGCGAAAGGGATCTGGGAGTTATGATTAGTAAGAATTTAAAACAAAAGGATCAATGCATAAATGTTCGTAATAACGCATATCGGACACTTGGATTTATTAATCGCAGCGTTAGTAACAAGACACCTGGTTTGGTTCTCAAGCAATATCTTGCTCTAGTTAGGCCCCATTTAGATTATGCAGTTCAGTTTTGGTCGCCATATTATAGAATGGATATAAATTCACTTGAACGTGTCCAGCGTAGGATGACTAAGTTAATTCCCCAAATTAGAAATCTTTCATATGAAGAAAGATTAACAAAGCTTAAGTTGCATTCACTGGAAAGGCGAAGAGTTAGGAGTGACATGATAGAGGTTTACAAGTGGGTGAATGGACATAACAAAGGGGATATTAATAGGGTATTAAAAGTATCAACACAAGACAGAACACGAAACAATGGGTATAAATTGGATAAGTTTAGATTTAGGAAAGACTTGGGTAAATACTGGTTCAGTAACAGGGTTGTTGATTTATGGAACCAATTGCCGCATAACATTGTGGAGGTGGGGTCCCTCGATTGTTTCAAGCATGGGTTGGACATGTATATGAGTGGGATTGGGTGGTTATAAATAGGAGCTGCCTCGTATGGGCCAACAGGCCTTCTGCAGTTGCCTTTGTTCTTATGTTATGTTCTTATGGAGCCCTGTTGCTTATGCATCGTTAATCGCCTGGAAAGAGATGTTGTTGTCTTGCCTATATACTGAATTGTTTGAGGCTTACAGTCCCCAAGTGGGCATTTGAAGACATAGACGACATTGTTCTCTTTTAAAGCATTCTGCTTTGTGTCTGGAGAGTTTCTCATGAGTAGGTTGGCCGTTTTCTTGGTTTTATAGTAGATCGTCAATTATATCTTCTGATTTTTGTCTGTAGGCATAAAGTTTTTATTAACAATTTCTTTCAGGACCCTTTCCTCCATTTTATGAGCTGTGGAAAAGAAGTTCCTGTAAAATAGTCTAATAGGGGGTACAGGTGTTGTGTTAGTTGTCTCTTCAAAGGTTGCATGGCGTTTCACCTTCCTTCTTATGATGTCTTCAACGAAACCATTGGAGAAGCCGTTGTTGACTAGGACCTGCCTTGCCCTACAGAGTTCTTCATCGACTTGCTTCCATCCTGAGCTGTGGCTGAGAGCACGGTCGACATAAGCGTTAACGACACTCCTCTTGTACCTGTCTGGGCAGTCACTGTTGGCATTGAGACACATTGCTATGTTTGTTTCCTTAGTGTAGACTGCAGTGTGGAAACCTCCGCTCCTTTCCATGACTGTTACATCTAGAAAGGGGGCAGCTTCCCATCGTTCTCTATCTCGTAAGTGAAACGCAAGACAGAATTCCGCTCAAATGCCTCCTTCAGCTCCTGCAGATGTCTGACATCAGGTACCTGTGTAAAATTTTCGTCAACATACCTGCAGTATATGGCCAGTTTCAAGTTCATGTCGACTAAGATCTTTTGTTCGATGGTACCCATGTAGAAGTTCGCAAACAGGACACCTAGGGGAGAACCCATGGCCACAGGGATAAGAGCCTCGTTGGAGGTAGAATCACTGTTTACCAACGTACCTGTGGATGAAACAATCGGGATGATAGCGGACAGAGTGTATCGTGATCCAACCTGTACTCCTCTTGACATACCAGAAAGCATTCTAAGGAAACTACTCCAAGCTTGTACTAAAGAGGCACCCTTCTTGAGCCCGGATGGGCACATGTATAAGCAAGTAGATGGGGTTGCCATGGATTCTCCCCTAGGTTTCCTGTTTGCGAACTTCTACCAGAGGTGGTACCCCAACTCTGGTGCAAGTGTAGGGACCCATAGCCTCGGAGAAGAAAATAAAGGGTACTCAGAGAAGACCTTGTGGATCCTCACTGAACACTTTGATATTTTCTTCTTCTACCACCCCTATTCTTTTGGTATGTGTGTATATTTATCTAACTTTATTTGAAAATGTCATTACACAAAAAAAGTTACAATATTGATTACATGCAGGGTACAAGGCTGCTTGTCACAAGTTGAACAGCTCCTCAGATGGCGGGCAGGAACCATGGATGCAGTGAGCATTTCCTCTCTGGATTGCCACACTAAGGCGCTATAAAAAGAATACTGGCAGCTCTAGGGTCTCTAGTTGTTTCGATTAATTTAGACCCCAACTCCTTCAAAAAGCTAGCAGTATTTTTACCCCAGGCACCAAGTGTCTCTGAGGCAATGGGGACAAAATTGTAGTGGTGCTCAAGGTTTCTGTATTTACGTGACTTGGCCGCTTCCCGGTGATTGGCAGCTCCTCCTGCTTGTGTAGCACTGAAGTCAACATAGGTATTGGCTAAAGTTGAAACGGAAGTGTAGTCCTACACCAATTGTCTACCATTCTTCCAGGGGTTCACCGTAATTCCGTCTGGGCGACCGACAGGCTCATCAGAGTTGCGGGACATTAGGTAACGGAGCTCTCTTTCTGCTGGACAACCGGCTGTGGTAAGGCTTCTCTTAATAATGTCATTGACCTCGCTGTGTCTTGCATGTCATCCTCCTGTGCTTTGGCAGAGAAGGCCATGCCGTCCATATCTGTCGGCCTCTACCTCGCCGCAAAGACACCTGTATTCGGTGTGGATTGGGGCAGAGAGCCACGGCAGTTCGGAGGGCCTGCGGTGTGAGACGGGTGCCAGCAGCTGACATTGGGGATGCTAATAGGAAATCACCTGCATGGAAAGCTGCTACAGCTCTAAGTCGGGCAGTGTCATGTCGTGTTGTCGCAGCTTCTAGCAAAGTCGCAGCTTCTTGGTCGGCAATGGGGCGATCCCAGCTGGATTGCTTATGGGCTTCAGAAGGCGGTGGTTGGGGGTGCTGGTCCTGCGAGAGAGACCCATTTGGTTGTGCAGTCTGTGAAGCTGGGATCATGTACCTCTGCCTGTTGAACTAGGTGCTCAGGTAGGATTTCCTTCACCAAGTTGTCAGACCCCACTGAAGAGGACAGGAATGCTGGTACAGCAATTTGTGTTGCTGTGCGCACGCCAAGGCCCCCGAGTCTGACAGGAAGGGAGGCCTGTTTCCATTGTGAGTCGCTGACGGAAAGATTGAGGGCTTTTTGTAGTGTTGATTTCAGCAAGGTGTCGTACTCTATTAATTTAAAATTGTTGAAAATTAAAACCCCTGTTGAAGTCTCCCTATGCTCAATAAACGATCCTTGAAGAAAGACTGACAAAGCTTAAATTACATTCTCTAGAAAGGCGAAGAAATAGGGGCGACATGATAGAGGGGTGCGAGTGAATGGACATGAAAATGGGGATATTAATAGACTATTAATACTATAAACTCGAGACAACAGGAAACAATGGGTATAAATTGAATAAGTTTTTAGATTTAGGAAAATACCTAGGTAAATACTTGTTTGGTAACAGGAGTGAACTATAATACAAATAGATTGAATCCTAATGACCCAAAGTGGATAACAAAGGATTTGAAGAACCTTATAGGTAAAAACAGAGCGTGATACAAAACGATAAAGAATGGGGAAGTTAGTTTAGGACAGGAATTCGTACAACTGGTAACAAATATTAAAAAAGAGATAAGGAAAGCAAAAAGAAAATATGAAGTTCGCATAGCAGGGCAAGCAAAGACAAATCATAAAGAGTTTTTTCAGTTATATCGAACTAAGGCTAGGGAAAGGATAGCTCTATTAAAAACTGAGATATTTCAAATAACGGATAATGATGAGGAGATGAGTAGTATATTTAATTAATATTTTATATCTGTATTTACTAAAGATGAACTTATCAATATGCCTTCAGCCGAACAAGTCTATGTGAGTGGGGACGAGGACAGATTGACTAGTTTAGCAGTTACCAGGGAGGATGTTATTAAATAAATAGTAAAACCAAAACCAAACAAATCCCCAGGGCCGCATGAAGTGTTTGCCAGGGTGCTTAAAGAATGCAAAAAGGCGCTTTGCAAGCCACTGTGTACCATCTTTAATAAATCAATAGAGTCAGGCAGTGCAAGAGTCATGGAAGGTTGCTAATGTGGTACCAATTTTTAAGAAAGGAGATAGATCACTTGCGTCACACTATCGGCTAATTAGCCTAACGTCTATTATTGGAAAATTATTTTCAATAAACGGCTATATAATTTGCTAAATGAATATAAATTTATTACCAATTGATATTCCTTAATTAATAATACAAGGTTAGATTGAATGTAATTTGATTTATGAAAATATATAATTTATTCTCGAGGGAGCCGGGCGACTGAAGCAATACTTACCCATGATATTAGAAGAAATTTTACTGTATGAGGCTACTTATTAATAGAGTTAGTAAATATGAATTCTTAGTACAATAAATTTAAATTATTTTACAAGGGTTAGTATGTGGATGTTGGAAATTTCCACCATAATTCCCGGGGAGAGAAAACACGGTCGTAGTTCATGATTTAGTACTAACGTGCCTGTTGCTCCCTTCTGAAGTTATAAAATTCTTACATGTTAGTAGGTTAGTACGTTAGTATGTACATGATGGATGTCCCGGATCTGTGTGACAGGTATGGGAATTAAGTCATTATTCTGTCATCATGGATACATCTACTTAATGATAAATGTATTATTCTTTATGTCCCTTTGAGTTCAAGGAGACTCCGAATCTACATTGAGGTCATTGATTAGGTTCGCTGTGACTTGTAACTGGTCGAGTTACTAGACATTAACTCATCACTGGAGACTCATAAGATCACCTCAACCTCGAACGAGGAATTCTCTGTATTGAAGCAAAATTAAATTTCGATTAAGGTACAGTCCTTGTTGGACGGGTATTTTAGGCTATTTTATAATGATAACTAAGTTTCTAACCTAGCTAAATTCTATTTAATCAAGAGAACTGAGTATTTTGGTATCAGTCTCTATGAATGTAGTCAGCTGTATTTCTTTATTGAGTACAGATTCAACTGGTTCTTTGCTAACCTTAACTAATTTCCCAAATCTACCCAAGTAGAGGGTTAATGCTAATTATATATTAGGTTACAGTTCTATGACCCTCTTGAGGTATAACTAAGCACATATAGCAACCTAAAAATTATTGGTGAGCAGTAGATCTGCTTGGTTTATACAAATTAAGTTACAGTGTTATAACCCTCTTGACGTATAACTAAGCACATAATAACTAAAAGGAATATTATGAGTTTATTATGTGGTGAGAAACTATTTGTTTCACTATTGGTAGTCCTCCGGTAATTGTTCACTTACAGGCTATTGCAAATTTAAATTTTGATTGTGCTAAGGTGCTTCTTCAAACGTCTCTAAGAATGCTTAAGGGCAGAAATGACAAAGAAGAAGAAGCTCCAAACAAGACTGATACAACCATGCAGGTAATATTTCATTAAGTGGATTACTAAATCCTAGTCCAGAGAGACTTGGGATAACTGCGGTTTTCTTGTGAAGACTTACTCGAAGGCATTGTAGATGTGGTCTTCTCTTGTGAAGACTTACCTGAAGGTACTGTAAATGCGGTCTTCTCTGGAAGAGTTATGCGAAGGTATTATAAATGCGGTCTTCTCTGGAAGAATTACCCGAAGGAACAGTAGATGCAGTCTTCTCTGGAAGACTTATTCGAAGGTACTGTAGATGCGTAGAGGACTGAATGTGGTCAGTTATTACCGTTAAGAATAGTTCTGGAGCTACAGTGGGTCAGTGGCATTTGTCGTGGTGACCTGCAGCCGGTTTAGGCCACTGACTACTAGTTACCCACTAAGATCCATAGAAACTATCTCGGCTAATATTAATTATACAAAACTCAATCTTTAATTTATTTAGTCAGCTGTATTCTCCCTTGTCCTCAATGTCTGGAAATTTATTGCAGCTGACAATGTGATTTCTGATTAGCATTGGTTGTTAGCAGGCATAGGCTTCTTCAGGTTTAAGACTGTACATGTAAGCAAATAGCCCCTGCTGACCTTAACAGGTTCATTCCCTGTTGTCTTGTCTGTCCAGTAATAACTGGTAATAATAGTCTACCCCTACTAATAGACTTACATCGGTGAGGCAGTCAGATGTTATCTTGCTGTCTGCCAGTTTGACTCCATTTTTCTGTAGGAATCTGGCTGTGTTCCCTAGACCCTTAACATTTAGGTCAAATGGGATATGATCAACTACTATGGCCTGGACAGGTCGGACGTAACTGCCTAGGCATACTAGTGGTTGTACTACTGTATATTCTTGAGGTCAAGTATTCCAGTCAGGTATCCTGTTATGTTCAGTTTCACTTTATGCAAGGGTTTAAGTTTCAACTTGTTAGCCAGTTGTTGAATGATGAACGTTCTCTGTGATCCCTGGTCTAATAGACCCCGTGTAGTGATCTTAGATTTCTTAGATTTAGTTCCTACACTGGGCTATATAAATTTTACCTCCTGTGGAGATTATAGTTATTATTGACAGCTATAGTACTTGTTCATATATACATGAAGCAGGTACAGTTATTGATAGCCTAATTTTTAATTATTTGTTCTGCTATGGTATCGTCCCTCATGTAGAGATTAGCAACCTACCTAAACATGATATATATATATATATATATATATATATATATATATATATATATATATATATATATATATATATATATATATATATATATATATATATATATATAAGATTTGAGTGGCACATTGGTGTCTCTACAGGTAATACTGCCAGTTGGTCCTTCTCGTTCGCCGTTGGTGGGTATAGAGACACCTAGTAACACTCAAAGGCGAACACAGTAAAATATAATAAGATATGTAAACACAATTTATGTAAATAATTAGTCCACCCTGATTTGGGTCTGCATAATAATAAATATTGACTAGGTTGAACTGCTTGGTACAGTGCTAGTCTAATAGTAATTCTACCTAACTAGGTTGACTAATAATAATAAGTTAGGCTAGAGTTGTACATAATTTAGTACAATTCCAGTCTAAAATCCTACCCTATATGGGTTGCCTATATAATATAATAATGATGATAATTGTGGAAATTCAGGGTAGTGCTTTGCATACGAGGAGTCACAATAACGTGGCTCAAATGTGTTGACCAAACCACACACTAGAAAGTGAAGGGACGACGACGTTTCGGTCCGTCCTGGACCATTCTCAAATCGCTTGTGAGAATGGTCGAGGACGGGCCGAAACGTCATCGTCCCTTCACTTTCTAGTGAGTGGTTTGGTCAACAGGGTAGTGCTATATTTCTGGATTTTATGATTTTGTTTATATAGAGTATATACAGTCATGATTATATGAGGCAGGTACCCTATTGCCGTGAATTTGATATGTGGAAGGCATCCTACTGCAGTAAATGTTATATGTGACAGGTATCCTACTGCCGTATATGGTTATGTGTGTGTCGCAGGTATCGTACTGCCGTAATTCTATTGATTATATTGGTCTGTTTTTGGGAAAGTCTACTTTCGACTATACTGGTCCGTAAGAGCAAAAAAGATGTGGGGGAAATTTATTCCAGCATACAATATCATTCATAGATTCATATGGACCAGAATTTTTTTTGGCTCTGAAACATATGACTTATGGATTTTATAATAATATAATCCATGTATTATAATTTTATATAACCATCCTGGACCTGATGTATATAACCATCCTGGACCAGATGTATATAACTGTGGAGGGAACCACATTCAAAGTGCCCGCCAGAGGGAATATCTCTTACGCGAGGTGCTCCTGACTGATGATGATTGATGAAGATTAAGCAATCCAAAAGGAGGCATGGGCATGAATAGCCCGTAAGTGGTGGCCCTTTTGAGCCATCACCAGTATCAATAGATGATACTGGAGATCTGTGAAGGTGCTACTGCACCCTGCGTGACGGGACATGTCTCGCGTGATCTCCTGATTGGTGGGCGGCAGTCCGACGCCGTGCGTCTGCGCATCACCTGCATGCATGCCTGTAGGCGAGAGGGAGGCCAGACGAGAACCTCACCTGATCGCAGAAGGACCTGTTAGTGACGCCCCCTGGACTGTGGTTATCCAGCAACCCATACTGGTCAGCTACCATTGGACCTCGCCCATCCTCGCCCCAGAAGCCGTCGTATTGCTTCAGTCCTCCCGTGAGAAGACTTCAGCTCAAGGTGAGCCGCTGTTTTCACCGTTTTCCGCCCATTTCCGTGTATGTTGATTACCACGTGGTTGGTCAGTCATAGCTCCTAGGCGACCGCCTCCACATAACCATCCTGGACCATATGTACATAACCATCCTGGACCAGATGTATATAACCATCCTGGACCAGATGTATATAACCATCCTGGACCAGATGTATATAACCATCCTGGACCAGATGTATATAACCATCCTGGACCAGATGTATATAACCATCCTGGACCAGATGTATATAACCATCCTGGACCAGATGTATATAACCATCCTGGACCAGATGTATATAACCATCCTGGACCAGATGTATATAACCATCCTGGACCAGATGTATATAACCATCCTGGACCAGATGTATATAACCATCCTGGACCAGATGTATATAACCATCCTGGACCAGATGTATATAACCATCCTGGACCAGATGTATATATAACCATCCTGGACCAGATGTATATAACCATCCTGGACCAGATGTATATAACCATCCTGGACCAGATGTATATATAACCATCCGGAACCAGATGTATATAACAATCCGGAACCAGATGTATATAACCATCCGGAACCAGATGTATATAACCATCCGGAACCAGATGTATATAACCATCCTGGACCAGATGTATATAACCATCCTGGACCAGATGTATATAACCATCCTGGACCAGATGTATATAACCTTCCTGGACCAGATGTATATAACCATCCTGGACCAGATGTATATAACCATCCTGGACCAGATGTATATAACCATCCTGGACCAGATGTATATAACCTTCCGGAACCAGATGTATATAACCATCCTGGACCAGATGTATATAACCATCCTGGACCAGATGTATATAACCTTCCGGAACCAGATGTATATAACCATCCGGAACCAGATGTATATAACCATCCGGAACCAGATGTATATAACCATCCGGAACCAGATGTATATAACCATCCTGGACCAGATGTATATAACCATCCTGGACCAGATGTATATAACCATCCTGGACCAGATGTATATAACCATCCTGGACCAGATGTATATAACCATCCTGGACCAGATGTATATAACCTTCCGGAACCAGATGTATATAACCATCCTGGACCAGATGTATATAACCATCCTGGACCAGATGTATATAACCATCCTGGACCAGATGTATATAACCTTCCGGAACCAGATGTATATAACCATCCTGGACCAGATGTATATAACCATCCTGGACCAGATGTATATAACCTTCCGGAACCAGATGTATATAACCATCCTGGACCAGATGTATATAACCATCCTGGACCAGATGTATATAACCTTCCGGAACCAGATGTATATAACCATCCGGAACCAGATGTATATAACCATCCGGAACCAGATGTATATAACCATCCTGGACCAGATGTATATAACCTTCCGGAACCAGATGTATATAACCATCCTGGACCAGATGTATATAACCTTCCGGAACCAGATGTATATAACCATCCTGGACCAGATGTATATAACCATCCTGGACCAGATGTATATAACCTTCCGGAACCAGATGTATATAACCATCCGAAACCAGATGTATATAACCATCCGGAACCAGATGTATATAACCATCCTGGACCAGATGTATATAACCATCCTGGACCAGATGTATATAACCTTCCGGAACCAGATGTATATAACCATCCTGGACCAGATGTATATAACCATCCTGGACCAGATGTATATAACCTTCCGGAACCAGATGTATATAACCTTCCGGAACCAGATGTATATAACCTTCCGGAACCAGATGTATATAACCATCCTGGACCAGATGTATATAACCTTCCGGAACCAGATGTATATAACCTTCCGGAACCAGATGTATATAACCATCCTGGACCAGATGTATATAACCAAGTGCAATTTAATTTCTTGAGGGTTTTTTTACGAAATGAAATGACATTTTATTTCCAAAATGATGACGTTATTTTCTTTAATGCTGCAGATGAGCAGCAAGAGCGAGATGGAGGAGATTACTGGTAAGGTTCTGGCAGAGTTCCGTCAACCCGGCCAGGATCCCTATCAGCTTATCGCTAAATACAATGAGTGGAGTAAGATCTACGATCAGGTAATTGGAGTTTCCATTTTTGTTCATATGACTATTATTGAACAAATCTACAAGGGCCTTGATAAGGGTTCGAACCTTTGCGCTGGTTGTTTGCTACTGGCAAACATTCTGGAGCGCTACTGCCCCCACCAGGGTCCTGAGGCTTCCACTGAAGCCTAACCGGGATTTCACACAATTCCCCCCATGCACTCGGGCTCTGTCAACCAAATAGTTCTACCTCTGATGTACTTCAATACACACAGAATTCTCAATAACGTGATATATCAAATTAACACATCCACAAGGTGCTCGACGAGGGTTCGAACCTATGCGCTGGATGGATCCTCGTGGGGGCAGTAGATGACCGCTCCTGACCAAGTGATGACTGATCCGACCTCAATGATAATTGCTACTGAAAAATAAGGACAGCTCCTGACCAACTGATGACTGCTAAAGACACAATTAGGACAGCCCTTGACCAACTGATAACTGATCCCAGTTCAATGATGACGGATACCAGCTCAATGATGTCTGCTAATGACACAATACACACAGCTCCGAACCAACTGATGACGGATCCCAGCTCAATGATGACGGATCCCAGCTCAGTGATGACGGATCCCAGCTCAATGATGTCTGATAATGACACAATACGCACAGCTCCGAACCAACTGATGACATATCCCAGCTCAATGACGACTGATCCCAGCTCAATGATGACGGATCCCAGCTCAGTGATGAATGATCCCAGCTCAATGATGACGGATCCCAGCTCAATGATGACGGATCCCAGCTCAATGATGAATGATCCCAGCTCAATGATGCCTGCTACCGATACAATAAACACAGCCCCAAACCAAATGATGATTGATCCCAGCTCAATGATGACTAATCCCAGCTCATTGATGACTGCTACTGACACAATAAACACAGCCTCTGACCAACTGATGATTGATCCAAGCTCACTGATGACTGATCCCAGCTCATTGATGACTACTACTGACACAACTTTGGTTGGAACCAAAGAGCCAAAGCTCAACCCCCGCAAGCACAATTAGATGAGTACAATAAACACAGCCAGTGACCAATTGATGACTGATCCCAGCTCATTGATGACTACTACTGACACAATAATCACAGCCACTGACCAACTGATGGCTGATCCCAGCTCAATGATGACTGCTACTGACACAAAAACACAGCTCCTGTACAACTGATAACTGATCCAAACTCAATGGTAATTGGTTGTGAAACAATGATAACATCTCCTGATCAACTGACAAATGCTACTGACTAAAACAACTGCTCCTGGCTCACTAGTTAGAGCTTCTCTCCCACTGGTAACTACTTATTATTCACTAGTGACAGCTCCTAACTCTGCAGCTATTGCTCCTTACCACTTCCTATACATGATGACACACTGACAACAACAGATACACACAGACGACAGTTCCTGACTCCCACACGACAGTTCCTGACCCATAGACGACTGTTCCTGACTCACACACGACAGTTCCTGACTCACACACGACAGTTCCTGACCCATAGACGACTGTTCCTGGCCCACAGACGACTGCTCCTGGCCCACAGACGACTGTTCCTGACTTCCACACGACAGCTCCCGACTCACACACGACTGCTCCTGGCCCACAGACAACAGCTCCTGGCCCACAGACGACAGCTCCAGGCCCACAGACGACAGCTCCTGGCCCAGAGACGACAGCTCCTGGCCCACAAACGACAGCTCCTGATCAACCGACGACAGGTTCTGACCCAGAATCGACAGCTCCTGACTCACAGACGATAGCTCCTGACTTACAGACTATAGCTTCTCTCCCATTGACTATAGATATTGACCCCCAGACGACAGCTCCTGACACACAGACGACAGCTCCTGACACACAAACGACAGCCTCTAACCCACCGACGACAGGTCCAGATCCACAGTCGACAGCTCCTGACCACAGCCGATAGCTACTGACCCACAGACCACAGGTCCTGTCCACAGACGATAGCTCCTGACCACAGCCGATAGCTACTGACCCACAGACGACAGGTCCTGACCACAGACGATAACTCCTGACCACAGCCTATAGCTACTGACCCACAGACGACAGCTCATGACCGAATGACAGCCCACTGACGATTGTTCGTGACCCAGGGACGACTTCTCTTTACCAACAAACAATACCTCCTGAGACTAACAGTAGCTTCTGACACTGATGACGACTCATAATGCAGAGAAAACTCCATCAGACTCCAGAATATCTGCTCCTGTCTAGCTGTTGAGATCTTAAGGCCCAGTGACCACTGTTTTTATCCTACTACCTACAGGTCCTGATACACTGACGCAGGTCCTGATATACTGACACCAGGTCCTGATATACTGACTACAGGTCCTAATACACTGACGACAGGTCCGGATATACTGACGCAGGTCCATATGTACTGACTACAGGTCCTTATATATTGACTACAGGCCTTGATATACTAACTACTGGTTCAGAAATACTGACTACAGGACTACAGGTCCTGTATATAATCAATACAGGTCCTGATATACTGAAAACAGGTGCTGAAATACCGACTACAGGTCCTAATACTGGCTACAGGTCCTGATATAATAACTACAGGTTCTGATATGTTGACTGCAGGTCCTGTTATACTGACTACACGTTCTGATATACTGATTGCAGATCCTGATATACTGACGAAAGGTCCTGATATAAAGACTGCAAGGTATGATATACTGATTACAGGTCCCCATATACTGACTATAAGTCCTGATATATTTACTACAGGTCCTGATATACTGACTACAGGTCCTGACATACTGACGACGGGTTCTGATATACTGACAAATCGGTCCTGATATACTGACGACAGTTCTTAATATATTGAATACAGGTCCTGATATATTGACTACAAGTCCTGGTATACTTACGACAGGTCCTGATATACTGATGATAGGTAATGATATACTGACGACAGGTCCTTATATACTGACGACAGGACCTGAAATACTGTTGTTGTTGTTGTTTAAGATTCGCTACTCAGAACAATAAGTTCCAGTAGCACGGGCTGTGGTGAGCCCGTAAGTGGAGGCTCTTTGGAGCCATTATCTGTATCAGTGGCTGATACTAGAGATGTGGCGATGGATGGGGGTCTTCATGATGGTTTTCAGCCTGGAGGGCTGGCTATACCAGTTATGGAGCTGGTGGATTAGTGTGGGCCTCTATGTTTTCCCTTTTTTCTTTGTCTGCGACTTTGGCTGAGCAGTGCTGTCGTTAGAGTTTGGTGACGTGGCCTCCATGAGGAAGTCTTGAACCGTGTAGGTGTCGTATTTGTGATGCGGCGGTGGAGCTCCTACTATGGTTCCCTCGTTTGAGGAGTCCGTAACCTCCGTAGTGGGCGTTTTTGTCTTTCGCCTCGCAGCCTTAGGTAGGCTTAGGTGTCGTTGATTGGTGGTTGTAGCTATTTCAGGAGCGCTGGTGGTGCTGTTATCGTTTGTAGACAGCACGTCTGCTAGCGCGGCTGCTGAGATAGTGATGGTAGGAGTGCTGGGAGCTGGAGAAGGAATTACCTCTGTGTCGCCCGGGTCATGGGCGGTTCTGGAGTCGGTGTTGAAGTTGACCGCATGGTCGTCCTGGTGGTAGTCTCCGGAGTGGTAGAGGAGGCAGTGAGATTTACGCCAGTGGCTATGATGGGGGCCAGGCCATTGTCTATGTATAATGCGTTTAGTTCACTGACAAAGCGCTGGTTGTCTGGTCCTGCAAGCCTTTCCGCTAGTCTAATAAGACCAGGACCTGATATACTGAACACAAGTTCTAATATATTGACTGCAGGTCCTGATATACTGACGAAAGGTCCAGATATATGGACTACAGATCATGAGATACAAACTACAGGTCCTGAAATACTGATGATAAATCCTGATATACTGACGAAAGGTCCAGATATACTGACTACAGGTACTAATATACTGACTAAAAGGTTTTGTTATAATAATTGCAGGTCCTGATATACTTACGACAGGTCTTGATGTACTGACTACAGGTCCTGATATACTGATGACAGGTCCTTATGTTCTGATTAGAGGTCCAAATATACTGACTACAGGTCCTAATATACTGACTAAAAGGTCCTGTATAATAATTACAGGTCCTGATATACTGACAACAAGTCCTGATATATTGATGACTGCTCCAGACATATTGACAACAGGTCCTTATATACTGACTACAGGTCGTGATATTCTGACAACAGGTCTTGATATACTGACGCAGGTCCTGATATACTGACAACAGGTCCTAATATACTGACGACAGGTCTTAATATACTGACGACAGGTCTTAATATACTGACTACAGCTCCTGATATACTGATTGCAGATCCTGATGTACTGACGACAGGTCCTGATATAATGACTGCAGGTTTCGATATACTGAGTACAGGTCCTCATATACTGACTATAGGTCCTAATATACTTAATACATTTCCTGATATACTGACTACAGGTTATCTTGAGGTTATCTTGAGATGATTTCAGGGCTTTAGTGTCCCCGCGGCCCGGTCCTCGACCAGGCCTCCACCCCCAGAAAGCAGCCCGTGACAGCTGACTAACACCCAGGTACCTATTTTACTGCTAGGTAACAGGGGAATAAGGTGAAAGAAACTCTGCCCATTGTTTCTCGACGGCGCCCGGAATCGAACCCGTGACCATAGGATCACAAGTCAAGTGTGCTGTCCGCTCGGCCGACCGGCTCCCTAGGTCCTGACATACTGACGACACGTTCTGATATACTGACAAATAGGTATTGATATACTGGCTCAGGTCCTGATTTATTGATGACAGGCTCTAATATACTGAGGACTGGTCTTGATATGCGGACTACAGGTCCTGATATACTGACGAGAGGTAGTGATATGATGACAACAGGTGTTGACACACTGACGACAGGCCCTGATATTCTAACGACAGGTTCTGATATACTGACGACAGTTCCAAATATACTGACTACAGGTCCTGATATACTGACTACAGGTCCTGGTATACTTACGACAGGTCCTGAGATACTGACGACAAGTCTTGATATGATGACTACAAGTCATGATAAACTGACTACAGGTCCTCATATACTGACGACAGGACCTGATATACTGAAGACAGGTTCTAATATATTGACTGCAGGTCCTGATATACTGATGACTGTTCTTGATATAAAGACTAAAGGTCCTTATATACTGACGACAGGTCATGATATAATGATGACAGTTCCTGATATGTTGATGACAGGTCCTGATATACTGATGATAGTGTTTGATATCCTGACAACAGGTCCTGATATACTGACGACAGGTTCTGATATACTGACAACAGGTCCTGATATACTGACGCAGGTCTTGATTTACTGACGACACGCTATAATATACTTAGCACAGGTCTTTATATGCTGACTACAGGTGCTGATATACTGACGAGAGGTCCTGACATAATGACAACTTGTCCTTATATACTGATGACAGGTCCTGATATTCTGACGATGTTTGCAAATATACTGATGAGAGGGCCTAATATACTGACGACAGGTCCTGATATACAGACTACAGGTCCTGATATACAGACTACAGGTCCTGATATACAGACTACAGGTCCTGGTATTATAACTACAGGTCCTATTATATTGACTAAAGGTCCTGATAAACAGACTACAGGGCCTTATATACTCACGAAACGTTCAGATATACTGACTACAGGTCCTGATATGCTGACGACCGGTCCTGATACTGGCGACAAGTCCTGATACTGACGACAGGTCCTTATATAATGACTACAGGCCATGATATACAAACTACAGGCCATGATATACAAACTACAGGCCATGATATACAAACTACAGGTCCTGAAATGCTGACGATAGGTCCTGATATACTGACGAAAGTTCCTGATATACTGACTACAGGTCCTAATATATTGACTAAAATGTCCTCTTATACTAATTAAAGGTCCTGATATACTGACGAAAGGTCCTGATATATTGATGACAGCTCCAGACATACTGACAACAGTTTCTGATATACTGACGCAGGTCCTGGTATACTGACGAGAGGTCCTGATATACTGACAGCCAGTCCTAATATTCTGACGACAGTTTCTGATATACTGACCATAGGTCCTGATATACTTACTACAGGTCCTGATATACTGACTACAGGTCGTGACATACTGACGAAAGGTTCTCATATACTGACAAGTAGGTCCTGATATACTAATTCAGGTCCTGATTTATTGATGACAGGCACTAATATACCGAGGACTGGTCTTGATATGCTGACTACAGGTTCTGATATACGGACGAGAGGTACTGATATAATGACAACAGTTGTTGATACACTGACGATAGGCCCTAATATTCTGACAACAGGTTCTGATATACTGACGACAGTTCCTAATATACTGACTACAGGTCGTAATATACTGACTACAGGTCGTAATATACTGACTACAGGTCCTGGTATACTTAAGACTGGTCCTGAGATACTGACTTAGGTCCTGATATACTGATGAAAGGTAATGATATACTGACTACAGGTTCTAGTATACTGACGACAGGTCCTGACATACTGACGACAGTGCTTGATATTCTGACGACAGATCCTTATATACTGACTACAGCTTTTTATATAGTGACGTCAGGTCCTGATATACTGACGAGAGGTTCTGACATAATGACAACTTGTCCTTATATATTGACGATAGGTCCTGATATACTGACGATATTTGCTTATATACTTACGACAGGGCCTAATACGCTGACTACTGGTCCTGATGTACTGACGACAGGTCCTGATATACTGACGACAGGTCCTGATATACTGTCGATAGGTCCTAATATTCTGACTACAGGTCCTGATATACTGACGACAGGTCCTGATATACTGACGACAGTACTTGATATTCTGATGACAGATCCTGATATACTGACTACAGATCCTGATATACCAATTGCAGGTCCTGATATACTGATAACAGGTCTTGATAATCTGACTCTAGGTTTCCGGATATTAGCCAACTGACGGTTGATCCTAGCCATGTTACGTCTACTCCTAGCCTAATGAGCATCTGGCCCACTAACAACTGCTCTTGACCAATTGACAATTATTGCTGACTCACTGGCGAAAGCTTGTGGTCTACTGAAGACTTCTTTTGATCCTCTGACGCCAGCTTCTGACTACCTAACGACGACGACAGATCCATTGACAACTACCCATGACGCACTGCCGCAAGCTTTTGTCCAAACGAAACTGCTTTTCAATGACTGACGAATTCTTCTGATTCACTAACAACAGCTGACATATTGACGATATCTTTTGACCCACTAACATCTGTTTCCAACCCTCTGTTGCCAGATTTTGACCAATAAGACCACTTTTGACCCTTTGAAGACAGAAATGTATGCAGTGACTACAGCTACTGACCCACTGTCAGACGCCAGCTTCTGATCCATTGATCACAGCTGGTGATCCAGTAACGAGGGGTCAAGTTGCGCTGACAAAAACTCCTGACCCACTGATGACTGTTCTTTACCTACTGACAATATCTGTTAACCCACCGACAACAGCTACTGACCCATTGATGACTGCTTCTGATCGTCTAACATAAGGTCTTGACCAACTGATGGTTTCCGTCGTATTGATAACATTTCCTGACTAAATGAAAACTTTGACACGTGACGACTTCTTCTGATCCACTGACTAAAGTTCCTAATCTATTGATGAATTATTCTTATCATTGACTACCCACTGAAAATAACTCTTGACCCGCTGACTACACATCCTGGCGATAGCTTTTAGGCTGCTGTAGTTTTATTCTGATACTGAAGAACGGTGCTGACCCAGTGACAAAGGTGTTTCATTGATGACAGCTCAAGAAACACTACAACTGCTTATGTGCAATTGACGACCAATCCTGACCCACTGACGACTGGTCCTGACCAACAGACAACTTCTGTTGAATAACTTACTCAGGGTACTGACTCATTAATGACAGGCTGTAACCCATTGTCATCAGTTCCTGACTCATTGATAGCAATTTCTATCCAACTGACTGGCACACCTCCAATCCAATTAATGACAGGACGTGACCCACTAACGACAGCTAATGATCTAATGATGACATCTGATCAAATGGTGATATACTGACGACTGCTCTTATTTCATTGACGGCAGCTCCTGACCTACTGACGAGCTCTTCTTATTTACTGATGACAGCTCCTAACCCGTTGATAATTGTTCCTATCCCACTGTGGCGCCAAACGACTTGGACTAGACGGTAGAGCGACGGTCTTGCTTCTTGCAGGTCGGCGTTCAATCCCCGACTGTCCAGTTGATTGGGCACCATTCCTTTCTCCCGTCCCATCCCAAACCCTTATCCTTGTTCCTTTCAAGTACTACATAGTCGTAATGCCTTGGCGCTTTCTCCTGACAACTACCTTACTTATCCCACTATTACCAGTTCTTGACTCACTGAAGACTGTTTCTGACTAATTTAATAACTGCAGACTGCTTCTGACCATTGACCCTGACCCAATATAATTTCTGAACCACTGTCAATAGTTTGACTCACTGAAGATAGCTGCAAACACTGGCAATGGCAACAGCTCCTGACATACTGATGACAGCTCCTTCTCCATTGATGCTAGATTTTGACCAAAAAAACACAGCTTCTAACTCTGATGAAAGCTCTTGACCCCCACTTATCTTCTGACCTATTTATTAATCATATCTCCTTAACCATTGATGATAATTTCTGACCCACTGATAAAAACTCCTGTCCCACTGATCGTGGATTATGACTTATGTGCTCTACAATGCTGACCTGCTCAATGTCACAATAACAAAATCTCAAGTCGCACTGATAACAGTAGTTCCCTTGTTGACAGGATGGGACAGTTTGTTAGCATCACAATCATCATGTTTGTGTGGCATTTATCAAGATATGGTATCTAGGTACATGGTTTCTCATTTATTTTTTGTGTTTATCGGCGTTTGGTATCAGTTTAAAGGGTGTTGAGACATGTTTTCAGATAACACTAATGGGTGGAAAGTATTTGTTTGGTATTATCAGTATAAGAATCTTATTTGTCTTTAAAAACTGTCCAAAACTGGTACAAGGTGTAACCTAGTTGTGCTTGCAGGGGTTGAGCTTGCTGTAAGGTAGTAAGGACTACCTTACAGGTACCTTATCCAGAGTCTCTGTATCTATCTCCCGCTAATTCCACTGCTGTTAATGAGATAATCCTTTCTCTTAAAACAAAGTAAAGTGCCCTTGCTGAGATACCAACTCTAATTAACAAAAAAAAAACTCCAGATTTCTAGCTCCTGTCATTGCATTGCTCTTCAACAAATCACTTGAACTCCACACCTTTCCGTATATTCTAAAAAAAGCGAGTGTAACCCCAGCGCATAAATGTGGTGATCTCATTGATTTCAACAATTTCAGACCTATATCAGTTTTGCCAACTTTGTCAAAAATATTTGAAAAGCTGATCTACAAGCAGCTTTACTTTTATCTAGATAAACACATTATACATTTAGACAATGTATACATTCTTGCCAATATACATTCCGACCCAAAATAACACTAACGATGCACTGATTATTATAATTAACTTGATACATGTAGATCTTGATGAAAATGAGTTCCCTGTTGAGTTATTTGTTGACCTACATAAGGGTTTTGACACTGTAAACCACCAATACCTTCTCCTTATATTACATCATTATGAAGTCAGAGGTCACTCCCTGCAATACCTTCAGTCTTACCTTAGTGACAGGCTCCAATATGTTTCTGTGAAAGATTCCATTTCTGGCACCCTACCCATCAACATTGGTGTTCCTCAGGGCAGCATACTTGGCCCTCCCCTCTTTCTCATCTATATTAATGATCTTCCAAATGCCTCTCAACACCGCAACCCAATTTGATTTGCTGATGACACAACCTTCATTTTCTCCGGTCCTAACCATCTTACTCTGAATGATACAGTGAATACTGAACTAAATAATGTCCATCTTTGGCTAACTGCTAACAAACTCCCTCTTAACATTGACAAAACCTTCAATATTTTGTTTGGTAATAAATATTCAGATCAAATTAATCTGAAAATAAACAATATCCAAATTAGTAACAAAGTAGATAGTAAATGCCTTTATGTCCTCGTCGATAACAAGCTGAATTTCCAGGGACACATTCTAAATATAGCAAAAAAAGTTTATATAACTGATGGCAATCTTTCTAAGATTAGATATTATCAACAGCAAAAAAAGTTTATAACTATTGGCATTCTTTCTAAGATTAGATATTATCAACCTCGCCCTGCTCTGTTACTCTCTCATCTATCCTTATCTCAATTATGGTATTTGTGTTCGGGGTTCTACTGCCCAAAATCATCCACGTTCTCTAATTACTCGACACAATTCTGCTATTGAAACAATAACAAAATCTGGCCCCAGACACCACTCGGCATCCTTTCTTAAATCTTTGAATATATTAGGTATTAAGTCACTGCACATCCTCTCAAGTGTTCTCTATATATATTTTAAACTCTGAACTGTAATGCCAATTCTCACCTTAAACGCTTCCTAGAAGATTGTAACAGAGCCCATGAGCATGGGCTCATTTGAATGACTTTCCCAGACACGTCAAAGGCTTTACCTCTCTCAACCAGTTTAAGAAAAATACTAAGTACTACCTAATAAACTCCATGTAACCTACCTTACCCCCTAAATGTCAACCCATGTCTTGCTATTTTCAAACAATACTGTTTGTTGACTATCTTGTATAACTATGGACTTCCCCCATTTACATTTTGCTTGTAATTTATCTTGTATGTATGTACTTTAACCTGAATAAACACTTTATTTTATTTTATTTTATTTGAGAATGTATTTATGAGCGTGTGTGTGTGTGTGTGTGTGTGTGTGTGTGTGTGTGTGTGTGTGTGTGTGTGTGTGTGTGTGTGTGTGTGTGTACTCACCTAGTTGTGCTTCAGGGGCTTGGCTATTTGGTCCCGCCTCTCAACCGTCAATCTACTGGTGTACAGAATCCTGAGCTTCTCAAGCTCCATCATATCTACATTTGAAACCGTGTATGAAGTCAGCCTCCACCACATCACTTCCTAGTGCGTTCCATTTACTAACTACTCTGAGACTGAAAAAGAACAAGTTCTTTCTAATGTCTCTGTGGCTCAGTTGGGTACTCAGCTTCCACCTGTGTCCCCTTGTGCGTGTACCACCAATGATAAATAATCCATCCTAGTCTACCCTTTCAATTCCCCTGAGAATTTTGTATGTGGTGATCATGTTTCCCCGGGCTCTTCCGTCTTTCAGCGACGTGAGGTGCAGTTCCCTCGGTCTTTCCTCGTAACTCATGTCTCTTAGTTCTGGGACTAGCTTAGTGGCATACCTTTGAACTTTTTCCAGCGTCGTCTTGTGCTTGACAAGGTACGGGCTCCATGCTGGGGACACATATTCCAGGATTGGCTTTACATACTTGTTATACAAGGATCTGAAAGATTCCTTACACAGGTTTCTGAAGGTAGTTCTGATGTTAGCCAGCCTCGCATACGCCGCCGATGTTACTCTTTTGATGTGGGCTTCAGGAGACAGGTTTGGCGTGATATCAACTCCTAGATTTTTCTCTCTGTCCGTTTTGTGAAGAACTTCCTTTCCCATTCGGTATCCAGTGTCTGGTTTCCTATTTCCTACCCCTAGTTTTATTACCTTACATTTACTTGGGTGTAACTTTAGTAGCCATTTGTTGGACCATTCCATCAGTTTCTTTAAGTCATCTTGTAGCCTCCTACTATCTTCCTCTGTCCTAATCCTCCTCATAATTTTTGCATCAGCAAACATTGGGAGGAACGAATCAATGTCCTCTGGAAGATCATTTACATATCAGGAACAGTATAGGTCCAAGAACTGATTACTGAGGGACTCCACTGGTGATTCCTCGCCCCCTCACAGTGACTGACTTCTGTTGCTTAGATACTCCCTTATCCAGTGGACCACTTCCCCTTTCACTCCTGCCTGCATCTCCAGTTTGTGCACTAGTCTCTTATGTGGTACTATGTCAAAGGCATAACATAACCATTACAGAAGCCATTGTTGACTATGACCTGCCTTACCCTACAGATTTCTTCGTCGACTTGCTTCCAACCAGAGCTGTGAGTGAGAGTTCGGTCGACGTAAGCGTTGACAACACTCCTCTTGTAATGTTGTGTAACTCTTGTAATGTCAACGCTTACGTCGACCGAGCTCGCACTCACAGCTCTAGTTGAAATCAGGTCGACGAAGAATCTGTAGGGTAAGGCAAGTCCAAGTTAACAATGGCTTCTCTAACAGTTATGTTGAAGACGTCATTAAAAGAAAGGAAACGCCATGCAACCTCTGAAGTGTCAACTAACACAAGACTTGCACCCCCTATTAGACTGTTTCACAGGAACTTCTTTTCGACGGCTCATAAAACGGAGAAAAGTGTCCTGAAAGACATTATTAATTGGAACGTTATCTCCATAGACACAAATCAGAAGATTCAGTTGACAATTTACTACAAAAACAAGAAAATTGCCAACCTACTCGTGAAAAGCTCTAAACACCAAACAGAACGCATTGAAAGAAACCAACGTCGTCAATGCCTTCACATGCCCACTTTGGGACTGTCAGCCCCAAAGATATCAGTGTATAGGCAAGACAACATATTTTTTTAGGCAATTAGCAATGCACAAAGAACAGGGCTCTATCAAGGAGCATATAATCTCCTCACACGACCAGACCATCACCAGAGAAATCTTAACAAGCAACACAGAAATTATCGACAGATACAACGACGACAGGAGACTCGACATCTGCGAGGCCCTACACATCAAAAAGTCAACACCATAAAATCAACAGCCAATTAACACATAATTACATTCTACCCACATGAAGACCCTGAACCAACACAGAAGAAAAAAAATAAATCACGCAAAATACCCACGGATTCGTGTTTTATCAACTCACCCCAAAAAGTTAACAGAGTATGTAAAATTGTCTTTACCCATCGATTTGTGTCCTGTCACCTCACCCAAAAACATTTGTATCCTATCACTTCACCAAAAAATGAATATAAGCATGAAACAGAGTATGTAAAATTTGTCTATGAAAGTGTGAGAAGTGTCTTGCGAAACGCTTCTAGGCGTAAAACCATAAATGTGTGAAAATGAACTTTACAGAGTTAATTATTCAACTACCATTGACAGTAAAGAAAAACATAAGAAATATTGAGAAGATTCGTGTTAGAATTATTAATCTTACTATTTCGGTCATATTCAACAACATATATATGTATATATATAGGTGAAAGTATGTCTGGGTGAGAGTAGACTACGGGTATGTGTGGGTGAGAGTAGACTACGGGTATGTCTGGGTGAGAGTAGACTACAGGTATGTGTGGGTGAGAGTAGACTACGGGTATGTGTGGGTGAGAGTAGATTATGTCTGGGTGAGAGTAGACTACGAGTATGTCTGGCCGATAGTAGACTACGGATATGTCTGGGTGAGAGTAGGTTACAAATGTTTGGGTGAGAGTAGACTACGGGTATGTCTGGTTGAGAGTAGGTTACGGGTATGTCTGGGTGAGAGTAGGTTACGGGTATATGTGGGTGGGAGTAGGCTATAGCTATATGTGGGTGGGAGTAGGCTATAGCTATATGTGGGTGGGAGTAGGCTATAGCTATATGTGGGTGGGAGTAGGCTATAGCTATATGTGGGTGGGAGTAGGCTATGGGTATATATGTGGGTGGGAGTAGGCTATGGGTATGTCTGGGTGAGAGTAGGCTACGGGTATATGTGGGTGGGAGTAGGCTATGGGTATGTCTGGGTGGGAGTAGGCTACGGGTATATGTGGGTGGGAGTAGGCTATGGGAATATGTGGGTGGGAGTAGGCTATGGGTATGTCTCGGTGAGAGTAGGCTACGGGTATGTCTGGGTGAGAGTAGCCTATTGGGTATGTCTGGGTGAGAGTAGGCTACGGGTATGTCTGGGTGAGAGTAGGCTACAGGCATGTCTGGGTGAGAGTATGCTAAACTCCTATATTGAATTATGTAATATCTTTTATCATCAAACCCACTTAAACCACGTATAGTGTATGATGAAGTGACCATTTGGCCATCAATATTTCGTATTTGCGAGTATTGAAAAGTATGTGGAGGGTCATTAGTGTTTAAAACGTCTCTAAAGTGTTGGTGAGTTATGGGTTTTTTGAATGGCATGGGGTGTGCCTTTGGCTGCAATAGAATATGTAGTGTTATCTATAAAGACACTGTACATTTTCGGTCGAAGTGCAACAACTTAGACGATGCAGTGTTCACCGAGAGATTTCAACAGACCTAAAGCTCCCTTACGTGAGTGATCAAACAAGGGAAGATTCTTAGGAAAGTTGCTCGGGTCATGCCAACAACATAGTGGTTCCTGGGCCATTTCCTGATATATATCCTCCACATGTTTCATATGAATTATGAAACGGTCAGTATCATCATAAACCATGTCTACATTAGAATTATTGATGTGTTTTAGTATTTTACACCAAAAGTGATATAAACTGTATTTACCTAGCTCTATTATCTGAAATCCCACGTAATTAGGATAATTAATTTTAATAAAAGATTTAGCGCTGGTTGTAAGTAGGTTATTCTCTGACAAATAAATTGCATGCTTAAAAGAGTGGACTTCTCACCTCACTCAAGAAAGACATCGGGGTGCACACACTAGTTTGGTGGATGTTGAGTATTTAGAAGCGTTTAACAGAGTCTTCCCAAACACTAAATTAGTGAGCAACTTGAAGAGTTGCTTTCTGTACCTACCTGAAGCTCATTCTGATTTTGTATGTTTTTTCTAAAAGATTTAGTATGTACTCACTGGGAGTATTCGTAAATGCTCTAGATCAATACAATTTCCAACCCAAGGTCTATAAACAGCTGCAAAGGAGGAACTGCAATAAAATAGTTTTTTTAGGTGAATGATCCCCAACTAACTTAATATTACGATGGTGACAGTTTTGTAATGCCATTGCGATGTAAAAGTGCTTTACTGAAGGCAGATAAGTCAGCCATTTGTACCTCCTTATGGTTTAGACAGAGAGGCAAGTCATCTGTTAGTCTAGCCAGATCAGGTCTTATTTGCTTTGTGTCTATCAATAACCAATACCCCTTGTTGGATGTGAAAGGTTTCTCGTGGAACAGCCTGTCTTCCCTTATGAATGTGTTCATTTCATCATATGAAAGTTTTCTTATGCCTATATAATGGAGCATTTTTTTCATGCAGCTTCCATACAGACTGTTAAAGTCTAAGTAAGGAAGATAGCTGCTAACATCTACTTGTGGATCAAAGGAAGGATTGATGTGTTTATTGTTAGCTTTGACACACCCCCTCACAGCTGTTGTAAAGCCGCCTCTTATGTTTGTTGCTAGTAAATTGTGCAGTGTGACATCCGCACACAGTTCTAACGTTATTTTACTTGACTTTAAAAAGCAGTCATAAGCATACCCAGGAAGGCTACAGTAGTGGGTCACGTCTCTATGACATGTTATATAGAGTTTTCCTATGGAAAGTAAAAATGTCAGCTAGAAAACCCACATCATCAACTAGATATACTAATAAGTATTCTTTAAGGTTTTTACAACCTGTTGTGTTACAGACTAATTTTGCCTGAGCGTATTCATCTGCACTGATGTGTGACAGACTCAAACTACTATCAAAATTGACTATTGGTGTAAATGAGGTTTCATTGAAATCGCCAATTTTTTGGGGGTATTCATTGGGAAATATTTGTTTGCCATTCAACAAATGTTGATGGCTGTTTACAGGCAGGTGTTCTATCATTTTATGGGTAGATGTGCGGCCGAGTCAGTGAAGATAGACCTATTGATATGAAAGCAAGAGAGTCGATAAATCTAAGCTTACTAATTTCTACTTTTAGAAATTTGGTCCCGTCTTTCATTAAAAGATTGCTTCCTTCTTTTTTTCTTTAAATTTCAAATTCTTCTATGATAAGCCCCATATCGTATGACATTATGAGTTATTAATATGAGAAATTTGATTGAATTTTTGTGTCTTAAATTACAGTTATTACAAAGAGCTCCTATGTAATCGTTGTTCTCTTTAGGATGGTCGTGGTGTTTGACCTTGTAATTATCATCTGTGAATGCCTCCTCACAACACTGACACTGTGTTATTTTCTAAAGTGATCTAAATCCTCGGTCGCCATATGAATTGCAAAATAAGGAAGGTTTGCTTTAATGTTTTTCAACAATCTAGCCACTTGCCTCATAAAATGGATGACACTATCCTTTCCAAAATGTGTGTTCATCAATAAACCACTTGTTGGTTGCTATCAGCTATGAGATACCTGTAAGCTATTGCTCTTTGTCTGGCTGTGACTGACCCACTCACATCGTTAATGTCCAGAAGTGTTTCAAAATCAAAGTAACACAAAGGCGATGGACTATACCCCTTTGCTGGTGTTTTTAAATTTCAGTGAGACTCCTTCCTGATACTGCACGATCTTTTGTGATTGTTTAAGGCATTCTGCTCATGATATTCTGATAGACATTTACGACAAAATACTGTGTTTTTGCAATAGCTACGAACAAAGTTTCTCAGGAAAGTATTCAGATCTTTTATTAAAGCCACGTGACTGTCTCTCAGCAGTAACAAAAATACAATAGTATGGTATTATTTTGCTCTGCGGCGACATAAAGTAATATGATACACTTTATCTGTATATTTATTTAAAGAGTACATGTATATGCTTTATTCATTAAGCCTTTCTACTCTGCTGATGTCTTCCCACGAAATTGGGAGATTTAAATGGTCATACTTTATTAGGAGAGTCCATCAGTCTCCCTATGCTTTCCCATGACCAACTACGTTGCTGGGCCTTAAAAACTGCTAAGCAATTAATGATGCAACTTTCATTATTGCTTTGGGGATTAAAAACTTCATTCTTACTCTGGGGATTAAAAACTTGATTCTTGCTTTGGGGATTAAAGACTTGATTCAAATGTACTATATCCACAGTAGGAACTGTGGATATGGTACATTTGTTCCTATTCTGCTGCTAAAGGAGTTATTGCAAAATACTATCTTGATGAAGTCAATATTGTGGAGTATGAAGCTACTTCTTTCAGTCTCAGACAGTAAAGTCTCTAAACGAGACATGAGGTATTGCACCCAAAACTCTAGAAGTTCCCCAATGTCTTCAAGTGTAACTATAGGTGTGGAGGTAGTTATGTAATGATCTCTCAACTCATCATTAGTGACATTTTGTTTTAAAAGAGTTAATTTCACCTCTAGCAGTATTTTGAACGATGGAGTTAAATTGTAATCTGTAGACAGGGAATCCATATATGAGTGAATTTGTTCTAAGAAATGCCGCCGAAAATTACTCAATGAATCTATTGAGTCTGCTACATTTTCTCGAGGTATAAAGTATTACAGTCTGGTGAACAGATCCTCTAGAGACCCTTGACTATCGATAATATGTGGAAGTTCTATTATGTTTTCTTCTTTATCGCTTGAATTGAGATTTTCATCTGAGTCGTCTGTCTCTAAAACTTTACCACACGTAAAAATACCACCGGGGTTCGCTTGGGGGGGTTATGCCTCATGCTAATACCACTAGGCCCCACTTGGGGCAATGACACATGATGTCACCACTAGAACCCAGCTTGAGACCTTTTACACTGATCACGTGTACCTCTAGTGCAAATTTGAGAGTGTTTTAACAAAGCATCTTGACACGCGGGTGTCTTACAGAAACTGCAGATGAAAGATGTGTGTGGTTTGAAAGATGCAAGGCCACACACAGTGCACTGAAGAATCTGTTGTTTGTTGTATGATGTCCTCGGACTCCTACATTAGCGCAGATGCACACCACATTACTCTAAACCCACATCTTGGATGCAGTAGGAGCACATGAATATCGAGTGTCGCCCCTGGGTTAGCACTTGTCTGCTTCACGTCTCGCAATATGTCAGCCATCCACTGATCTTACCTAAATATAAAAACAAAGCAACGTGTTAGTCTTATAAGTTCCAGACACACACACACACATTCAAGATTCTCACACACCACATTAAAGATTCTCAAGGGAATCGACAGGGTTGATAAAGACAGGCTATTTAACACAAGAGGAACACGCACTAGGGGACACAGGTGGAAACTGAGTGCCCAAATGAGCCACAGAGATATTAGAAAGAACTTTTTTAGTGTCAGAGTAGTTGACAAATGGATCTCAAAATAATCTCTTCCCACAACCAAACCATCGCAAGAGAAATCCTAGTAAACAACACAGAAATCATCGATAGATACAGCGATAGCAGGCGGCTTGACGTTTGCGAGGCACTACACATTCAGAAGTCAACACCAGCAATCAACAGCCAATTAATGCACAACTATATTCTACCCACCTCAAGACTCCGCTCCAATATAGAAGCATCAAGAAATATGGACCAATAGGCTTTCTACAATTACTTCTATTCAATACCCATTGTTTCGTGTTCTGTCTTGTGTTGATGAAATTAATACCCTATTAAATACCACCTCACCCCATCCACCTCACTCAAATGTAGATATAAACAAATCGGAGGTGTGTAAGTTCTATTCAGTTGTGTATGTGTAAACTAAAGTCTTTGAAAATGTAATAAGTTTTACGAAACGCGCTCAAGTGTCGTGTCAGACTAGAAATAAAAATGAATTTTGGAGAACTGATTTTTGAATTACCACCAACAGTGAAAAGAAATGTACGAAAGATTGAGAAAATTCGTGTTAGAATTATTAATCTTACTTTTTCGGTCATATTTAATAATATATGTCTACAGGAAAGACTGCTACCAAAATATACTAATATATATATATATATATATATATATATATATATATATATATATATATATATATATATATATATATATATATATATATATATGTATATATATATATATATATATATATATATATATATGTATATATATATATATATATATATATATATATATATATATATATATATATATATATATATATATATATATATATATATATATATATATGGCGCTCTGAAGAGACAGACGTCGCTCCGCCCTCCAGGGCGTTCCTCCCTCCACTCTCTTATTTTAGGCCTTCTGCCTTATCAAAACATGTCTAACTTATCAATAAACATTGCTACTGCTGCTGGGCACACGACCAACTACAAGTAATCACTATAAACTGGCTTAAATCGTGCCTACCACAGATTGCCTAGTCGAGGGCGCTCCTCCCTCTGACGGAGTCTGGTCAGGGCACTCCCACGGTCCACGATAATGTCTCTGGGCGGCTTAATAAACACTCATCGCCGTCCAGGACTTGAGACCACAACGTTTCCAGCTCGATTCCATAGCTGGCACATATGCACTTCTCTTCTCTTGGAGATATATCACTAGGGGGTTCCTTTCTGACGGGAGCTCAAACAGAGCACAGCTTCCCCCTGCGATGTTTGGCACTCAAGTGAGTGTCAAAGCCCTCCAGAAGCGAGCCTCACGCCTCCAGCAAATTATCCACATCTCCCAACCTGTCATTTCTCTATTTTCTTATTCACTGCCCATAATCTCAAACTGTTCATCATATCCAACCAACTATTTTATATATATTTTGAACCTATATTTGAAGCTATTTGAACCACTTCCCCGCCAGCACTCGGATGGTAATCTTGGGCATAGCCCCAATTCCTCACGTGTGCCCCAAAGAATGAGGTGATTTGATAAAATGCTATGCCCAAGATTACCATCCGAGTGCTGGCGGGGAAGTGGTTTAAATAGCTTCGGCTATCACTTCTTTATGTCCAGTCGTGATGGTCAAGCGGATTAAAGCGTCCTGTAGTTACCAGTTGCATTGCTCCTGGGAGTATGGGTTTGAGTCACTTCTGGGGTGTGAGTTTTTAGTCATATATATATATATATATATATATATATATATATATATATATATATATATATATATATATATATATATATTATATATATATATATATATATATATATATATATATATATATATATTACCAGTTACTATATTATTATTATATATATATATATATATATAAATATATATATATATATATATATTATATATATATATATATATATATATATATATTACCAGTTACTATATTATTATTATATATATATATATAAATATATATATATATATATATATATATATATATATATATATATATATATATATATATATATATATATATATATATATTACCAGTTACTATATATATATATATATATATATATATATATATATATATATATATATATATATATATATATATATATATATATATGACAAAGTCAGACCACTCAATATATATATATATGTCGTACCTAGTAGCCAGAACTCACTTCTCAGCCTACTATTCAAGGCCCGATTTGCCTAATAAGCCAAGTTTTCCTGAATTAATAAATTTACTATAATTTTTTTCTTATGAAATGATAAAGCAACCCTTTTCTCTATGTATGAGGTCAATTTTTTTTTATTGGAGTTAAAATTAACGTAGAAATATGACCGAACCTAACCAACCCTACCTAACCTAACCTAACCTATATTTATAGGTAAGGTTAGGTTAGGTAGCCAAAAAAAGCTAGGTTAGGTTAGGTTAGGTAGGTTAGGTAGACGAAAAAACATTAATTCATGAAAACTTGGCTTATTAGGCAAATCGGGCCTTGAATAGTAGGCTGAGAAGTGCGTTCTGGCTATTAGGTACGACATATATATATATATATATATATATATATATATATATATATATATATATATATATATATATATATATATATATATGTCGTACCTAGTAGCCAGAACTCACTTCTCAGCCTACTATTCAAGGCCCGATTTGCCTAATAAGCCAAGTTTTCCTGAATTAATATATTTACTATAATTTTTTTCTTATGAAATGATAAAGCTACCCTTTTCACTATGTATGAGGTCAATTTTTTTTTATTGGAGTTAAAATTAACGTAGATATATGACCGAACCTAACCAACCCTACCTAACCTAACCTAACCTATATATATAGGTAAGGTTAGGTTAGGTAGCCAAAAAAAGCTAGGTTAGGTTAGGTTAGGTAGGTTAGGTCGACGAAAAAACATTAATTCATGAAAACTTGGCTTATTAGGCAAATCGGGCCTTGCATAGTAGGCTGAAAAGTGAGTTCTGGCTACTAGGTACGACATATATATATATATATATATATATATATATATATATATATGTCGTACCTAGTAGCCAGAACTCACTTCTCAGCCTACTATGCAAGGCCCGATTTGCCTAATAATCCTAGTTTTCATGAATTAATGTTTTTTCGATAACCTAACCTACCTAACCTAACCTAACCTAACGTTTTCGGCTACCTAACCTAACCTAACCTATAAAGATAGGTTAGGTTAGGTTAGGTAGGGTTGGTTAGGTTCGGTCATATATCTACGTTAATTTTAACTCCAATTAAAAAAAATTGACCTCATACATAATGAAATGGGTAGCTTTATCATTTCATAAGAAAAAAATTAGAGAAAATATAATAATTCAGTAAAACTTGGCTTATTAGGCAAATCGGGCCTCGCATAGTAGGCTGAGAAGTGAGTTCTGGCTACTAGGTACGACATATATATATATATATATATATATATATATATATATATATATATATATATATATACATATGTCGTACCTAGTAGCCAGAACTCACTTCTCAGCCTACTATTCAAGGCCCGATTTGCCTAATAAGCCAAGTTTTCCTGAATTAATATATTTACTATAATTTTTTTCTTATGAAATGATAAAGCAACCCTTTTCTCTATGTATGAGGTCAATTTTTTTTTATTGGAGTTAAAATTAACGTAGATATATGACCGAACCTAACCAACCCTACCTAACCTAACCTAACCTATATTTATAGGTAAGGTTAGGTTAGGTAGCCAAAAAAAGCTAGGTTAGGTTAGGTTAGGTAGGTTAGGTAGACGAAAAAACATTAATTCATGAAAACTTGGCTTATTAGGCAAATCGGGCCTTGAATAGTAGGCTGAGAAGTGCGTTCTGGCTATTAGGTACGACATATATATATATATATATATATATATATGTCGTACCTAGTAGCCAGAACGCACTTCTCAGCCTAATATGCAAGGTCCGATTTGCATAATAAGCCAAGTTTTCATGAATTAATTGTTTTTCGACTACCTAACCTACCTAACCTAACCTAACCTACCTAACCTAACCTAACCTAACTTTCTCGGCTACCTAACCAAACCTAACCTATAAAGATAGGTTAGGTTAGGTTAGGTAGGGTTGGTTAGGTTCGGTCATATATCTACGTTAATTTTAACTACAATAAAAAAAAATTGACCTCATACATAATGAAATGGGTAGCTTTATCTTTTCATAAGAAAAAATTAGAGAAAATATGTTAATTCAGGAAAACTTGGCTTATTAGGCAAATCGGGCCTTGCATAGTAGGCCGAGAAGTGCGTTCTGGCTACTAGGTACGACATATATATATATATATATATATATATATATATATATATATATATATATATATATATATATATATATGTATATATATATATATATATATATATATATATATATATATATATATATATATATATATATATATATATATATATATATATATATATATATATATATATATGTCGTACCTAATAGCCAGAACGCACTTCTCAGCCTACTATTCAAGGCCCGATTTGCCTAATAAGCCAAGTTTTCATGAATTAATGTTTTTTCGTCTACCTAACCTACCTAACCTAACCTAACCTAGCTTCTTTTGGCTACCTAACCTAACCTTACCTATAAATATAGGTTAGGTTAGGTTAGGTAGGGTTGGTTAGGTTCGGTCATATATCTACGTTAATTTTAACTCCAATAAAAAAAAATTGATCTCATACATAGAGAAAAGGGTTGCTTTATCATTTCATAAGAAAAAAATTATAGTAAATATATTAATTCAGGAAAACTTGGCTTATTAGGCAAATCGGGCCTTGAATAGTAGGCTGAGAAGTGAGTTCTGGCTACTAGGTACGACATATATATATTTATATATATGTCGTACCTAGTAGCCAGAACTCACTTCTGAGCCTACTATGCAAGGCCCGATTTGCCTAATAAGCCACGTTTTCATGAATTAATTGCTTTTCGACTACCTAACCTACCTAACCTAACCTAACCTAACTTTTTCGGCTACCTAACCTAACCTAACCTATAAAGATAGGTTAGGTTAGGTTAGGTAGGGTTGGTTAGGTTCGGTCATATATCTACGTTAATTTTAACTGCAATAAAAAAAAATTCACCTCTTACATAATGAAATGGGTTGCTTTATCATTTCATAAGAAAAAAATTAGAGAAAATATATTATTTCATGAAAACTTGGCTTATTAGGCAAATCGGGCCTTGCATTGTAGGCTGAAAAGTGAGTTCTGGCTACTAGGTACGACATATATATATATATATATATATATATATATATATATATATATATATATATATATATATATATATATATATATATATATATATATATATATATATATATATATATATATATATATATATATATATATATATATATATATATATGTTGTACCTAGTAGCCTGATCGCAGCACTTGGCCTACTATGCAAGGCCCGATTTGACTAATAAGCCAAGTTTTCCTGAATTTATATATTTTTTTAATTTTTTTCCCCTGACCTTCCCTGGCACTCCTGCTTGTTTCTCCACATTGTGCGCTAGTGTCTTCTGGGTACTGTGTCCTCAGACAGTACAAACATATACAGTCTGTTAACTCCCTGTGTCTTGTCTGTACAGTCTGTCCACTCTCTGTGTCGTGTCTGTACAGTTTGTCCACTCTCTGTGTCGTGTCTGTACAGTCTGTCCACTCTCTGTGTCGTGTCTGTACAGTCTGTCCACTCTCTGTGTCTTGTCTGTACAGTCTGTCCACTCTCTGTGTCGTGTCTGTACAGTCTGTCCACTCTCTGTGTCTTGTCTGTACAGTCTGTCCACTCTCTGTGTCGTGTCTGTACAGTCTGTCCACTCTCTGTGTGTCTTGTCTGTACAGTCTGTCCACTCTCTGTGTCGTGTCTGTACAGTCTGTCCACTCTCTGTGTCTTGTCTGTACAGTCTGTCCACTCTCTGTGTCGTGTCTGTACAGTCTGTCCACTCTCTGTGTCGTGTCTGTACAGTCTGTCCACTCTCTGTGTCTTGTCTGTACAGTTTGTCCACTCTCTGTGTCGTGTCTGTACAGTCTGTCCACTCTCTGTGTCGTGTCTGTACAGTCTGTCCACTCTCTGTGTGTCTTGTCTATACAGTCTGTCCACTCTCTGTGTCGTGTCTGTACAGTCTGTCCACTCTCTGTGTCGTGTCTGTACAGTCTGTCCACTCTCTGTGTGTCGTGTCTGTACTGTCTGTCCACTCTCTGTGTCGTGTCTGTACTGTCTGTCCACTCTCTGTGTCGTGTCTGTACTGTCTGTCCACTCTTTGTGTCGTGTCTGTACAGTCTGTCCACTCTCTGTGTCGTGTCTGTACAGTCTGTCCACTCTCTGTGTGTCGTGTCTGTACAGTCTGTCCACTCTCTGTGTCGTGTGTGATCTCAGTCATCTTACCTTAAATAAAAGTTCGAGTGACAAGATATTTACATAAATGTGGTAGTAGTGTACTATATAGGCTCTTTTCGTTAGATGTCCTGCTAACTTCTCAGTTACGGTGTTTTATATCATTTTACATATAAAACATATAAGGGACAAGATAATAGTTTAATGCCCCTGACTGTCCTCAAAATTTTAAATACTGACCCAACAATAGCTGCGTCCAGCCATCTCACAGAACTCCAGTGTGTAGGTGTGATATTAAACCAAATTATTACTCGTATGCTAATTGAACATTTTCAATATCAAATGAGTATAAACTAAAAGTGCCTCCACAAGGGTTAGAAAATAAAACAATACAAATAAATAAAGAACAGGCAAATGTTTACAAGAGTTTCTCTTAATAAATATCGAGACGTCAGGTGTCAATAATCTTTAAACAATTGGAGCAGTTTAACATATCAAAGAAATAGGATTGCTCGTTAAGTCCTTATATGCATTAAAATTACCAATAACTTGTAACAATATTTATAGGAGCATAAACATAAAGTCAGAGGAATATATATTGATATTTCGTATTTTTACCTATCATACAAGATATTTTTGGTCAATTATTTATAGGTATAATAATAACAAGGAAGCATCTCTGAAATGTGACATTCTTATCTTGGCTAGATGTTGGACTGTGCGAATTACAGAGGACACGTGATCGCTGCTGAGCACGTGGCTCAGATGGTCCCAGAGGACCGCCGTCAACACGTCCGAGTGATGGACATTGCCGCAGGTACAGTACAATTTGCCTTCAACATAAAGATTAATTACTTCAATGATAAAATATTAATCATAGAAAAAAAATTGAATTAGGAAAAATAGGTTAAGGGTCTTAAGTATGGGTGAGACCCCAATGATGTCCCTGTATTCTAGAGACCGTCCAGGTACTGTTCAGTCTTGTGCATACATTCCTATCTATTTTGGATATAAATGGATTAGTAACACTACTTACTGGGTGAATCGTTAAGCATTACCTAGCTATAATCTATGGAATGTGGACCAAATATGCTAAGAATAATATTGGAAAAATATATAAATATTTACATAATATTTATGCAGCAAAATTATATTCTACAATACGTCATGTTTTTTGTTGATAATAGTAATAACGTTATCTTATCAATGAATGATAGTAAATGTTTCAAACAATTTCAGTGGTCAAGTAGTTGTTTCGATCTATTTTCTAGTTTATGCTTTATTTGACTTTGTCATTCGTCTTTGTTTCACTATGCATTTATATAGAAGTTTATACAAATATAAATACTATTTTATACCAGTAAATTATATTTTTAAATGCTAAATATGTTGATGATTTAGATTCCAATGATTTGACCTTTCCAACGATTATGACACAGGAAATGTTTGAAATTATATGGAGAGTGAGAGAATGATGCCTCTTCCTCGAGGGTCCTGAGCAGCCAACTGGCCTACCCTGACCAGTGAACTAGCAACACACTGCCCCGACTCGATTTGTCACACCATTAACCTCCTTCACACTCATCTCCTTCCTCTCTTTAGTTAAAAAAAAGTAGTTTTTTCTATGGGCGATATATTTTAAAAACAAATATGATTGCATCACTACCCAACTCTCCCCAATACATCCAAAACATTATTTGAATCTTAAACTATGGTTCCCACCCTCTAGACGATGACGAGCAGCCACATGTTTTACATCACGCCCAGCATGTTTTACATCACGCCCAGCATGTTTTACATCACGCCCAGCATGTTTTACATCACGCCCAGCATGTTTTACATCACGCCCAGCATGTTTTACATCACGCCCAGCATGTTTTACATCACGCCCCGCATGTTTTACATCACGCCCAGCATGTTTTACATCACGCCCAGCATGTTTTACATCACGCCCCGCATGTTTTACATCACGCCCAGCATGTTTTACATCACGCCCAGCATGTTTTACATCACGCCCAGCATGTTTTACATCACGCCCAGCATGTTTTACATCACGCCCAGCATGTTTTACATCACGCCCAGCATGTTTTACATCACGCCCAGCATGTTTTACATCACGCCCAGCATGTTTTACATCACGCCCAGCATGTTTTACATCACGCCCAGCATGTTTTACATCACGCCCAGCATGTTTTACATCACGCCCAGCATGTTTTACATCACGCCCAGCATGTTTTACATCACGCCCAGCATGTTTTACATCACGCCCAGCATGTTTTACATCACGCCCAGCATGTTTTACATCACGCCCAGCATGTTTTACATCACGCCCAGCATGTTTTACATCACGCCCAGCATGTTTTACATCACGCCCAGCATGTTTTACATCACGCCCAGCATGTTTTACATCACGCCCAGCATGTTTTACATCACGCCCAGCATGTTTTACATCACGCCCAGCATGTTTTACATCACGCCCAGCATGTTTTACATCACGCCCAGCATGTTTTACATCACGCCCAGCATGTTTTACATCACGCCCAGCATGTTTTACATCACGCCCAGCATGTTTTACATCACGCCCAGCATGTTTTACATCACGCCCAGCATGTTTTACATCACGCCCAGCATGTTTTACATCACGCCCAGCATGTTTTACATCACGCCCAGCATGTTTTACATCACGCCCAGCATGTTTTACATCACGCCCCGCATGTTTTACATCACGCCCCGCATGTTTTGCATCCCGTCCGACATTTTGCATCGTGTCCGCGCACTTTGTATCACGTCTGCGCAGTTTGCATCACATCCACGCATTCTGCATCCCGTCCCCTACATCTGTACACATACACACACACACACATACACACAAACACACACGCACACACACGCACGCACACACACACACACACACACACACACACACACACACACACACACATTTGTGGTTGACAAATGGAATGCATTACGAAGTGATGTGGTGGAGGCTGACTCCATACGCAGTTTCAAGTGTAGATATGATAGAGCCCAATAGGCTCAGGGACCTGTACACCTGTTGATTGACAGTTGAGAGGCGGGACCA